>NC_043750.1:1253478-1403478 GCF_902148845.1 Salarias fasciatus
TGTGTGTGTGTGTGAGAGTGTGTGTTGTTCCCTGGTCACATGAATCAGCTGATCCTGAAGGGGTTTCATTCTTTTTTTATTTAATGGAAAAATAAACCGTTCTCCTCAGGTACAGCGCTCCACGCCATGTCAGTTACACACACACACATACACACACACACACACACACACACACACACACACACACACGCACACACACACACACACACACACACACCTAATCAGAATGATACCAGCACTACTCAAAGTAAAATACTCTCAGTACTCATGAATACAGCTGTTGTCTTTATAAATGAATATATGTGCTCTCTGTGTCTCTCTGTCACTCTCTCTCTCCATCCAGAGAGGGGTGGGTGGAGGTGGGAGGGTGGAGAGTGTGTGTGTGTGTGTGTGTGTGGGGGGGGGGGGGGGGGGGGGGGGGGTGGCTGCTGTAAAGTGAGAGAAAGTGAAAGCTGTGAGTCAGGAATGTTTGGAAGACTAAAAGTACTTTAAACCCATAATGGACCTATTTCCAGACAGGCGCCATTTTAAACCTCGACCACACACATACACACACACACACACACACACACACACACACACACTGAGCTGGGCTCACTGGGACCTGTTGGGTTTTCTCTCTCTGAAGGTGGAACTATGGCTGCAGGGAGATTAAAATAATCCATGTCAGCAGAAAAGCTTCAGTCTGAGTCTCGGTTCACAGACGGACCGAATACAGGAAGTGAAGAGAAGGAACCCGACCCAAGACCCAGAGAGACCTTCTGCCTCCAGACCGCCATGGAGCCCACTGAGCTGCTCACCGCTCCATCTGATTCATGTTCATCTGACTGATGAGTTAGAGGACCTGAGCTCCCCCGTGGTCCCCCGTGGTCCTCTGGTGGTCCTCTGGTGGTCCTCTGGTGGTCTTCTGGTGGTCCTCTGGTGGTCTTCTGTGGTCCTCTGTGGTCCTCTGGTGGTCCTCTGGTGGTCCTCTGGTGGTCTTCTGGTGGTCCTCTGTGGTCCTCTGGTGGTCCTCTGGTGGTCTTCTGTGGTCCTCTGTGGTCCTCTGGTGGTCCTCTGGTGATCTTCTGGTGGTCTTCTGTGGTCCTCTGTGGTCCTCTGGTGGTCCTCTGGTGATCTTCTGGTGGTCTTCTGTGGTCCTCTGGTGGTCCTGTGGTTGTCTAAGGTCAGAAAATGAAAAAAAAACAAAACATCCAAAACTAAAAAATAGTGAGAATAAAACATTTTGAGGGCCGGAGGATGAAAAGCTGGTTACAGGTTTAAGGAGAGTCGAGGTTTCCAGCATGATGCTGCTACTGAGCTTCTCCATGTGAAAAAGAGTGTTTCTGATCGTGACACTGAGCGGCGTTCTGAGACGGACAGTCAGATTTGGACACGTGAGGACAGGAGGGGGCGGCGCTGAAGCACCGCGCTGCACATCTAAGCGTCAGGAGCCACTCTTTGATTTGAATCTCTCCGAAGAGAGACTCACCATACCATCTGGTGGTAGAACATGGAATTACAGCCAGGCAGGCGCTGCGGAACCTCACTGCACTGTCAGAAAACATTTATTTCTGATTTTCAAAAGGAACACCTCCTCGATAAGCGTGTGCACGTTGTGTACGCAGTCCGTTTTCAGAATGAGCTGTGTGTGTGTGTGTGTGTGTGTGTGTGTGTGTGTGTGTGTGTGTGTGTGTTGTCTTCTGATGGATCTAATCACTGATTCCTGACAAGCTGAGAGATGAAGTCAAGTGCAGGATGATAATTGTAATGTAGCCCAGAGTTTGAAGAGTGGCCGCAGATTATGTTTACCTTTGGAAATAGCTTTCTTAGAGGGGAAAATAAATTATTGTCAACAAACAAGGAGAGTGTGAGGTTGGTTATTAATAATGGGTGAAGAAGGCGCTTCCCAGCGTCAGCAGACACAGGACACGACAACCAGGCTGCTGCGGAATCTGAGCGAAATAAGGTTAATAAACTCACTCAATCAGCATTTCATCCATACTTCGCCTTGTGAAAACAGAGCAGTGAGTTCTGGGAGTCCTGTTCATGACCCCACCTGCTCTGATGGCGCTTGATCACTTCTCTTGCTCCTCTTATTTCTCAGCGGTGTTTATGTTTTTGCGTCTCCTCCTGATCATTTGAAGTCAGGTCGCAGTGTGGAAGACAAAGAAGTAATTCAGGCAGTTTCTACATGCAAAAATAAAATTGCGTGATTGCAACGACACTGACATGACTCCTGTCAAACATGTTATTGAATGTATTTCAAGGCCGCTCACCTACATCTTTAACTTATCTCTTCAACTGGTACATTTCTGAATCAAATGAAAGTAGCCAAAGTAATTGAATGAATGAATTAATGAATTAATGAATGAATTAAACTTTATTGTCCCACATGGGGAAATTTGTCTTGGGCATAGTAGTGCAAAGCTGCAGACAAACATTTCGTGACACAAAACAACAACGCAACATTACAAAAGAGACACGGTATATACAGTAAAACAATACAGTTTGAGGTAGATAAAAGGTAAAAAAAGTGCAGACTTATACAAAGTGCAAAAATGTGCGCGTGCAATTAATTATTCAAGGGGGAGCTGCGGGAAGAGAAAGAGTGAATCCACTGTATAAAGTTGGGGACAAACATTATTTTACAAATTATAGACCAGGCTCATTACTTTCTCAATTTTCTTAAATATTAGAAAATCTTTTTGTTGTCTGTTTGAATACATTTCTGGAAAAAAATAAAATACTTAGTGAAGGTCAGTGCAGGTTCAGGTCAAATAGGTCAACTGCATTCAGACTTTTAGAGTCTGTTGAGGAAATAGCAAACTCGTTGGAGAAAAAAATGTATACATTCGGAATATTCCTGGATCTCCAGAAGGCTTTCGATACCATTAACCATGACATTTTAATATACACGTTAGAGAGAGATGGGATCCGAGGGAGAGTGCTGGACTGAAAGAGCTGTTTCACTGACCGTAAGCAATTTGTAAACTTGAAGATTTTTGTTCTTTTCTTTTAGATATTTCTTGTGGTGACCCACAGGGGGCAGTATTGGGCCCCATTTGATTTATTCTTTACATAAATGATATATGCAAAGTGTCAGACGTTCTCTAAGTCAGTTTTGTTTGCTGACGACACAACTATTTTCTGTACTGGGAATGATCTCCAGGCATGAGAGCAGGAAATGAATACAGAGTTGAATAAAATTAAATTGTGTTTAGAAACAAATTGTTATTAAACTTGGGGAAAACCAAGTTAATGGTGTTTGGAAACAAGGGAACAAATGATGTTGAAATTAAGTTGGATGATAAAATTATTGAAGAAGTAAATTAAATAAAAAATGATTAAGTATTCATTATTAGTATTAATAGATGATAAAATTAATTGGAAATCACATACAAGCCATGTTCAGAGAAAAGTTTCATGAAGCATTTCAATAATAAATAAGGCAAAACTTGACCTAAATAAAAATTCATTGCGTATACTTTATTGTTCATTAGTTTTGCCTTATTTTGCTTTCTGTGCGGAAGTATGGGGAAATAACTATAAAACAGCATTACACCCTCTTGTCATTTTACAGAAGAAAGAAGAAGAATAATACATGGTGTCAGTTACAGAGAACATACAGACATTCTAAATTATTAAAATGTAAAAATAGTGTTGGCTTATTGACGGTGCAGATTGTATTTAGGGCAGGTGAGGACAATCTTCCAAAAAATATCCAACTTTTATTTTCTAACAGAGAAGGAGTAGGGTATAATTACGACACAGACATAATTTTAAAGTTAGATGGGCAAATAATAAACGGAAAAGATTTTGTCCTTCAGTTCAAGGAGTAAAATTGTGGAACAAACTGGGAAGACAGCTCAAGGAATGTCCAAATATGAAATTATTTAAAAAGCAACTTAAAGAAATGAATTTTGAAAAATATATTAGGAGAATGATTTTTGTTTGTAAAAAAGGAAGTGTGTTATCAACTGTACTGTGAACATAATTATGTAATAATAAAAGTTGTGATATCTTTAGTTAAAGACTTTAAGTGAGGAGAGGTGGGAGACAATAAGTTTTACTTCATCTCACTCCCTTTCCAGCTAATATAAATGTGTTTTGTTATTGCATTGTGTTGTATTGAATTGTACTAATTTTTTGTTGACTGCTGAGCACTTTGAGCTGAATTCTGCTTGAAACAAAATAAACAAAAAAACAAGTTGTTCTTTTTAAAGAAAAGTAAACCTGCCTCAGCTGAACGGCAGCTTCCCTGCATTTAACACTCAGTCAGAATAAACTGGATGCAACTGAAGCTAATCACAGAAAAGGTTTCATGCCCAGGAATCCAAACTGAAGCTCCACCGAAGCAGCGAATGAGTTCTGACCGCTATTTAAACCTCTTCCCAGAACACAGAAGCATTAAAAACCTACTGCTTTATCCAGCGTCACATCAAACTAATAGAAGCTGAATTAGTGAAAATTTGACAAGACTAAACTGATTCTGAACCGATTCTCGACCAGACTGTAAATGGGATCAATGTGGAGACTGTGAGACATGTTGGACCAAATGTTTCCTTTGTTTTCTGTGGATTTAATTACAAATTATACAGCAACTTCCTGAGAAGCCGACTGAACAGACTAATTAAAAAGTCCCATGTTTAATGTCCTCTCTAAGAGTAAATGATTAGGAGCGTGGCGAGGGCCCGGCCGTCGGCGCGGCGGCGGCGGCCCGCCGTGTGAAGCACTTGGGCGTTATGCATCCTCTAATTTCATATGCGGTGATTATTACAGCGGGGAAGGCTGGGAATTCTTCTGATTGGAGCCTGCAGAGCAAATGAATCGTCCCACAACCGCACTGCAGTCTCTGGGCGAGAATGAATTAGACTGATTGAACACCTCTACGAGTGGGAGTCCGGCTGCACACACACACACACACACACACACACACACACACACACACACACACACACACACACGATCAATTTACACATCAGGCCTGGTATTGATCAGGCTATTTGCTGCTGGGGTCCCCTGCCATGGCCTTTCAATTAAGCAGGAGAGACACAGAGAGAGGAGGACTGAAATATAGATGAGATCATAAATACGAAGATTAACATGTTCTATGGATATCATTCACTCCACGTTCTGACGGTTTTCTTCTGGAACACGGAGCTCCAGTCCCGGTGGTTCTACTTCCTGCAGTCCCAGTCCAGCAGATTACAGTGTCCACGCTTCAGCAGTCCCGACACAGCTCTCAACAGGGTCTGTAGTTCTTCACATTCACAAAACTACAGTAAAACTTGCTGTACTCTCTGCGCCGATCATTGAGATTTAACCAGATAGCTATGTTTAACTATTACTGCAACTTTTACACTGAAAGAAATCAGTCTGAGGAGGATTTAACTTCATTTGATCCGTCAAATCACCAGTACAGATCCTCGCTCGTGTCTTTACTCAAATACATCGAGAGCTGGAGTCAAAAATATTTAAAATACAAGACAAACAAAAACGTAAGCAAGGACTTTAAACAAAGAACAAACTGTGCCTCAGTTCTTCAGAACCATGTTGGTTTCATTCTGTCTGGATCAGCTCAGAGATTCAAAACCAACTAAACCAGTTCAGACCGACTGCTGCAAATAATCCACATTTACACAAACCACAACAAAAACCGACTGCTAGCGCACAGCCAGCAGCTAAAAACCAACGGTCCCACTGATAATAACTCAGCAGCGCCACCCACTGGTCAAAGGTGGCATAATTAATCATCCATGTTCTGATTTCCAATAACCCCATATGTAATCATTTAAGTCATAAGGACTTAATTTCCTTTGGGGAATGAGTCACCAGGTCTCCACATTTTAACTGTGCCAATAGATTTATGAGCCCACAACACACACACACACACACACACACACACACACACACACACACACACACACACACACACACACACCCATCCTCGCCATTTGGTGTCTGCTTAAAGTGATCTGAATAAATGCTAAATACACACACACAGCGAGCACTTTCCCTCCTGCAACATTAATGCAACACAATTGACCCTTGCTTGAACTCTCCAGTAAAATGTGCATGAGTGCACCAGTGTGTGTGTGTGTGTGTGTGTGTGTGTGTGTGTGTGTGTGCTTGTACAAAGTGCCCTCCATCGCCGAGTCATGTCTCTTAAACCTCCCAAGCCAGCTGAAGGGAGACAGAACGGCTCACATCAATTATTGAGCCACAGAAAAGAAAGAAAGGAAGACGGGAGGTGGATGCAGAGACGAAGACGGGAGGGAGGTGGAGAACGACACCCACAGAAAGGTGGAGGAACACATGATGGAGCGACCTGACGGAAAGTAGATGATAACAGACTGAGACAAGAGGAGGACAGGAAGAGCAACAGAAGGGCGGAGAGCGAGGTGTGACTCATAAGGAGAGTGTTTAATTCATGATTTGGGTGGGGGACAAAAAAAAAGCAGCTTGTTTAAATATTTACGGCTGTATAAAATGTTTTGGACTTGACCTCATCGCTCATGCACACTCAGGTCACCGCCGAGTAGACTGCTAAGAGCTGCAGAGCGGAAGCCACATTCTGGGACCGAGAAATGATATTTTTATTCACCAGAGGAGTGGCTTTACACACACACACACACACACACACACACACACACACACACACACACACACACACACACACACAGTTAACAGGCTTCCAGTCATCACAGCTGGTCAGAAAGCTACGTTTCATCTCTTCAATTTTAAATTCCTGTTATTGTTTTAGCTTCCAACAGCTCTAAATAAAGACCGGACGAGTGAATGAATGAATGAATGAATGAATGAGGCTGGCACCTCAGGTCAGCTGACAGCAGACACACTGGGGACATGAGTGTGCTCTGCTGGACGGAGAGTTCCCACACAGAGCTCGTCCTCGGTCACTTGTTCGCTGCTCCTATCAAACGGTGCTTAATGGAATCCTGAAGACCAAACCTCTCATGCTTCCCTTTGTTCAGAGTGTCGGTGACATTCTGAACTCTGAGGAAGAGAAATGAAGAATGATTAGCCGCTTCTGTTTGCCTGGAATGCGGGAATGTTGGGTGTTTGTGCTTCTCTTTGCTTTCACAGGAGTTATGTTGAGTTATCTTCAGGCTGAAAGCGACTTGATTTGGAGTTTGGAGTTTCCCACCAGCCCAATTTCCAGCCTCATTTCAGAGCGCGCTCATATCTGATGCATTTCACGGGTCATTGCTTTTGACTCGTCTCATTCCACAAACACGTCTTCAGCAGACTCCTGCATTTGCTGGGAGCTTTGGGAGTTTTGTTCCCCAGAGACTCTCTTCAGGCCCGTCTGGTCTGGACCCGTGTTCTGGTTCCAGCTGCTCCCTGCTCGCCTGCCGGGACCCCGTTAGCTAGCAGCGGCTAGCTAATGCTGCTAGCACAGACAGCATCGCTCCAAACGCTCGTCGATCAGGAGGCTTGTTGAGAACGACAGCGTGGCCGTGGTCAGACGTCTTCATGACCAAACAGGAAATGATGAGCATCAGCGAGGCCCTTCTGTCCCGGTGAGACTGACCCTGCCTCCGACATGAGCCACCTGTGGAGGATGTTCACACAAAAACAGCACATAATCAAGCAGGGATATTCAGGATTTTTAAAATCTTCTGTTGTTAAATAATGTCAAAATGTCATAAAGTTAGTGGGTCAGTCAATAAGGGTTAGAAATGAAGAAAGGAGTGATTAAAAGAGAGCTGTGCTTCTGTTCTCTGACTTCCTGGCAGATTATCATGAAAACTCTGGAAACCCACTGTAAAACACTCCAGCAGTTAAAATCTGTCCTTCAATCTGTTTTCAGTCTGAGGATCAGATGAACACGTATGTTCAGACAGCAAACTACTGAAAACAGAAACTGTTTCCTCTGCAGTGTGTGACGTGGAAACACACCGACGCTTCTATTCACTGATGAACAGTGGAAACCGGACTCGAGCGTGGCGTCTGAACAGGCGTCCTGCTCAGACGGGACGGTGTTCCACGTCTCGGCTCAGACGGGACGGTGTTCCACGTCTCGGCTCAGACGGGACGGTGTTCCACGTCTCGGCTCAGACGGGGCGGTGTTCCACGTCTCGGCTCAGACGGGACGGTGTTCCACGTCTCGGCTCAGACGGGACGGTGTTCCACGTCTCGGTTCAGGCGGGACGGTGTTCCACGTCTCGGCTCAGACGGGACGGTGTTCCACGTCTCGGTTCAGACGGGACGGTGTTCCACGTCTCGGTTCAGACGGGACGGTGTTCCACGTCTCGGCTCAGACGGGACGGTGTTCCACGTCTCGGCTCAGACGGGACGGTGTTCCACGTCTCGGCTCAGACGGGACGGTGTTCCACGTCTCGGCTCAGACGGGGCGGTGTTCCACGTCTCGGCTCGGACGGGACGGTGTTCCACGTCTCGGCTCGGACGGGACGGTGTTCCACGTCTCGGCTCGGACGGGACGGTGTTCCACGTCTCGGCTCGGACGGGACGGTGTTCCACGTCTCGGCTCGGACGGGACGGTGTTCCACGTCTCGGCTCGGACGGGACGGTGTTCCACGTCTCAGTTCGGACGGGACGGTGTTCCACGTCTCGGTTCGGACGGGACGGTGTTCCACGTCTCGGCTCGGACGGGACGGTGTTCCACGTCTCGGTTCGGACGGGACGGTGTTCCACGTCTCGGTTCGGACGGGACGGTGTTCCACGTCTCGGCTCGGACGGGACGGTGTTCCACGTCTCGGTTCGGACGGGACGGTGTTCCACGTCTCGGCTCGGACGGGACGGTGTTCCACGTCTCGGTTCGGACGGGACGGTGTTCCACGTCTCGGTTCGGACGGGACGGTGTTCCACGTCTCGGCTCAGACGGGACGGTGTTCCACGTCTCGGTTCGGACGGGACGGTGTTCCACGTCTCGGCTCAGACGGGACGGTGTTCCACGTCTCGGCTCAGACGGGACGGTGTTCCACGTCTCGGTTCGGACGGGACGGTGTTCCACGTCTCGGTTCAGACGGGACGGTGTTCCACGTCTCGGTTCAGAGGGGACGGTGTTCCACGTCTCGGCTCAGATGGGACGGTGTTCCACGTCTCGGCTCAGATGGGACGGTGTTCCACGTCCCTGAGCAGAGCTGGGTTTTCCTGGCCGGATCGATGTGGAGCCTCTCCAGCACACCTGCACTCGTATGTGAGCACAAGGAAAACACAAATCCCTCTGTGCGTGTGTGTGTGTGCATGTGTGTGTGCGTGTGTGTGTGCTACCGCGTTACTGTTGGCAGTGACACACACCGGTGCGTGCGTGCGTGTGCACGTGCTGCGCTGTGCGCGGCGGTGCAGGGGAGTGATGGTGAAGCCATTGCAGTGATGAATGCTCATATTCCAGCCAGATGTCTTCGGAATAAATCAAGCCTGCTTTTTCTGCGACCTTGATGAACGACACATCACATCTAGAAATGCACATCTGACCAAAACGGGAGTGTGTGAGTCACATACACTCCGAGGAGTGGAGCTGGGCTCACGCTTGTGCTTTCAGAGAAGTATAATTAGCTGTATGTGTACATATGTCTTTTTTATTCTAGTCTGTGTTCAGCAGCAAACAGTTCATAAACCCACTTTTATGAAACAAATGCGTCTCTTTATGTGACTCTAAACGAGTCATGCTAAAGCCAGAGTGTTTCCCATGATGCCGAGAGGGAGCTGAACTGACTGTGACCAGGAGGCAGCAGTGGACCTGTGTCTACATCAGCTCCTCGTTTCCTGGGTCATAGGTCAGCTGCAGTGACGGTAACGGACTGGCGTGGAGCCGAGGGTGGAGCCGAGGGTGGAGCACTGTGGCTGTGGAGCCACTTCCTGTTGCTCCTGCTGTTTGGACTCAGTTATTATCATCAAAATGACCGGCAGTCGTTTGGTTTACGGCTCATAAGCTCCTGACCTGACTTTAAACCGTCTTGCTGTGAGGTGACAGAGCAAACCACTGCACCACCACGTCCCCCTGTTCAACGCAACGTCTGCATCTGTGAGTTATTTTCAACAGGATTCTCTGGTTAGATGAAGTAATCTATAAAAAACAAAAAAAACCGGGTCAAACCAGGACTGTCTCGCTGTCGGTCTCACCACACACACACACACACGCTCACACAAGAACACACACACACACACACACACACACACACACACACACACACACACACACACGCTCACACAAGAACACACACACACACACACACACACACACACACACACACACACACACGCTTCAGAAATACGAGGTGAGAAAGCAGTGCTTTGTTGAAGGACTAGTGAATTTGAGTGGAGAGCTTGTAAACAGAAACAGAAGGCCTGACTCCTGATTCCATCGGGGATTCCAGTCAGCGCTCTGAGAAGGTGAAGAACCAGAGAACGGCTGGGTTTGAGGTGGAGGAGGACCGGACCGGGCCGGACTGGACTGGAAGCTCTGGTCCAGAGGCCCTCTGAAGGCCAGAGGCAGTCGGATCCGATGTGGTCCCGCCTCCCGTTGAGCTGCCAGTCCGGGTTTGGATTCCCGTCCACACGCCTGATGAAATCCGCGCTCGCCGTCACATCCGATCTCTCCGCTGTAAGTAGTGTTTAACGCTGATCGGACCCACCAGCTCCAGTTTGAGCTCGCCGTTTTGGTGCGCTCTCATTTTGAAGTGACAGGCAGCAGGGTGGGGAGCGAGGCGCCGTTCAGACTCGTCACGCCGGCTGTCAGCCGCCGAGACGACGCCTCTCACGCAGCGCCTTCACCGCCGTTTGGGAGCGCTCGGATCTTAATTGATTCTGTTTCTGACATGGAGAGATCAGGATTTGTGTCAAACATCACACTGTTGCATCATTCATGGAAAACAGTTCGAGTTGGATCTTATTTTTATTTGTTTTGCTCTTTCTTGATGTCTAAATCAGTCAGATTTCCACGGCAAGGCTTTTTTAAATATAAACATAAATGAAGTCCGTGAAAACAGCAGCTCTTATTTATTCTCATTTCATTTGAAGACTATTCGTGGTGGGGAGCAGAGTCTCAGTGGGAAGATCTATAACCTCACAGCAAGAAGACTTCAGTTCGATTCTGGATCTGGGCTTCTCTGTGTGTGGTTTGCATGTTCTCCCTGTTCATGCACCAGCATTCCTCCAACTGGTCCAAACCAGAGATGTGTGACTGAGTTGTGTGCTTAGTTGTATTATTTCCACACCATTTCAGTGCCTCCTGCACGCAGTCTGCCTCCTCATTGTCTATCAGGACTCACGGCGTCCATCGCGACTGCAAGTCGTCTTGGTTTTCCATCAGTTCGCTCAGAAACAGCTTCACCTGATGCATCGCTTCTTTATTCGGTCTTTCAGGGTGAACTTAAATGCTGTGATCCATCTTTTTCACGGAGGTAGCGTCAGTCTAAATTAGCTCCCAGGCAACCTGAAGGCACCATTAGCCCTGTTAGCCTTTGGCATCCAGTCAACTGGGATCAGGTCCAATCCCCATGATCCTCGGCTGGATGAAGCCTGCAGAGATGATGGAGGATTCATGAAAGATTGATCACAGTTTTCTTCCCACACTTCAGCTAAAACAGCATCTTAGCTTTAGTGATTAAATTGTCAATAAGAAGAATCAGTGTGCAGCGACTCTGGAGCAGAATATGAAATAAGCTGCAGCTTCACAGAACAATGCAGGCGGTCGGAGGCCATATTGAATCCTGTTTACCGCAGATGGAGCGCTGAGTCATGTGCTGTCTTTACACAGTGTGTGTGTGTGTGTGTGTGTGTGTGTGTGTGTGTGTGGCTCTGCATATGTCTGTGTGTCAGTGGCAGTGCTATCAGAAACTTGATCGCTTGTCTCAGCTGCCGTCTCTGGAGCACGGGGATCCACCAGCGGCCTTCGATCAGCTGATCGCCTCTCCGACCGGAGCGATGAGGGAGAAAAACAAGCCGCTAAAGCTCAACCGAACCTGAGAGAAATGACAGAACGTCAAACTTTCACATTCACACGCTGACTTTCCCATTCATAAATATCTAATCCATGAATAAGAAATGATGTTGCAGCATCCCAGCATGCTCCCTGTGCAGAAGGCCCGCTCAGATCAGACTCAACACCCCCTCTGCTTTAATCGCCACGCAGCAGATACAGAGAGGCAAAGCGTGTTTTTAAAACCAAGCAAGTCCAAAGTGCTCTGTTGCAATTACTTCAGAAACCATGAAACAAATGAAAAAAAAGAAAATGTTCTATTTAAAAGAATAATAACAGAAAACATTTCTCATCTTAATTAGAGGTTCCGTTCAGATTTCACTGAAAAGCTGCAAAATGTCGTGATGAGGGAGAACGAGAAGGAAGAGGTCTCTCTCTCCTATCTCAGCGTTGTGTTGAATGATAGCCGCATGTGTGCTGTGGTGTCTCAGGGCTGGTAGTTCAATTCCCTTCCCCGAGCCAACCCTGAGCTGTCTTCAGCACAGCTGTGTATGTGGCTGCTTTAGTCAGAGGTTACAACAGTCTGGGACTGTCTGAGAAGAGCTGCTTCCTGTCCTGGGGTCAGATCTGGGACTTTTCAGGGACAACTTAGAGAATGAAGAACTGCTTTTTTAATTTGTTCATTAAATTGTGAAGACATGTCCTCCAGACCTGCATTATGGAATCCCTCAGCTCTGTGGTGGAAGGACCAAGACATGATGTCCCAGATGTGCTGGACTGGACTCAGGTCTGGGTACCAGGCAGACCGGTCCGGAGCATCAATGGCCACATTTATATCAGACTTTTAATTCCTCTTTAATTCCTTTTTTTTTTCTTTTTTTTTTAATTGCCTCCATCAATCTGGAGAGGTCACGGGGGGTGGGGTGGGGTGGGGTGGGGGGTGGGGGGCACCGTGGTCTTCAGTCAGGGAGCTGCAGCGCCGAGTGTGGCTGTAGAGGCCGACACAGGATCTGCAGATCCTGCCGCAGCCACTGCAGATGAACACTTCGCAGTGTGGCTGGGATGTCAACGATCTCTGCTGTCTGCGGAGTCTCTTCTCCCCCCAGCAGGTGTCCCCTCTCTCCTCTGCTGTTCTGAGGACATCCTGGGTGGTGGTTCGCCAATCAGAGCTGTCGGAGGGGTTGAAGCCTCCGGCCTTGAGGTCACGCTTGCAGATGTCCTTGAAGCTGAGAGCCGGGCGTCCCTTTGACCTGTCTCCAGTAGGCAGCTCCCCGGGCAGTCAGTCTTTTGTGATGCGCCTGTCGTCCATTCGGGTGACGTCAAGCCATCGCAGGATGTCGAAGTTGGAGACACGGTCCTGCCAGCTGATGCCCAGTAGTCTGCGAAGGCAGCGTCGGTGGAAAGCGTTCAGCCGACGTTCCTGACAGGAGTAGGGGGTCCATGTTTCGCTGCCGTATAGGAGAGTGCTCAGTACAGGCCTGGTAGACTCTTATCTTGGTGTTGCTGGTCAGCAGGGAGTTGTCCCAGACACGCTTCGCCAGGCGGGCCATCACTTTCGATGCCTTGCCGATGCGGATGTTCAGTTCGGCATCAAGGGAAGGGTTGCTGGAGGTGATTGACCCAAGGTTGATGAACTTGTCCACCACTTCAAGGGTGTGGTTGCTGATGTTAGTACTGGGAGCACTACTGACATCCTGACCCAGGACCTCGATCTTTTAAAGGCTGATGGTGAGGCCATACTCAGAGCAGGCACCAGCAAGGCAGCTGATGAGACGCTGGAGGGCTTCCTCAGTGTGGGCAACAAGACCAGCATCATCGGCAAAGAGCAGATCCCTGAGGAGAGCGCCCGACACCTTGGTGTTTTCTCCGAGGCGTGCCAGGTTACAGAGGCCTCCGTCAGTCCTGGTGTGGAAGAAGACGCCGTCTTCAGAGTCCTTGAAGGCGTAGCACAGGATCAGGGAGATAAAGATGGCAAAAAGGGTTGGAGCAAGGACACAGCCCTGCTTCACACTGTTCTTGATCGGAAAAGGGTCTGAGGATGATCCCTCAAACTGGACGACGCCGATCATGTCCTGGTGGAACTAACTGATCATACTCAAAATCTTGGGGGGGAATCCGGTTCGCTGGAGGAGGTCAAACAGTCAAAAGCCTTGGTCAGGTCGATGAAGGCCAAATAGAGGGGTTGTCTCTGCTCCCGACGGTTCTCTTGCAGTTGCCTCACAGAGAAGACCATATCTATGGTTGACCTGGCTGCTCTGAATCCGCACTGCGCCTCTGGATGTACACGTTTAGCAAGTAGCTGTAGTCTGCTGAAGACGACACGGGCAAAGGCTTTGCCAGCTGTGCTTCGGTGTGAGATGCCACAGGAGTAGTACAATGGCTTCACTCTCCCTTGTTTTTATAGAGAGGGATGATTTTGGCATCACGCATGTCTTGGGACGCAGCCTCTTCCTCCCAGCACTGCAGCAGGAGCTTCTGAAGTTGTTTCAAGAGAGAGCTCTCCTTTGCGGTTTTGATGATTTCAGGGGAGATGTGGTCCCTGCCTGGAGCCTTGCCGTTTAAGGTGGAGTCTATCGCCTTGCTGAGTTGCACTGTGGTGGGTAGAGCGTCAAGCTCACCCATGACGGACAGAGAAGAGGTCTTCTCTACACTCTGGGGACCAGCCAGACCAGTCCAGAGTATCAATGGCCACATTTATACCAGACTTTCAATTCCTCTTTAATTCCTAATAAAAGTTAATTGCACTTTAAAACAATGTTGTCAACAAACAGCTAATGCCAAATGAAATGTTATTCTGGGGAGAATCTGATTTTAAAGCAGAATTATAAATGCTTTTTTTCTGTTTTCACTTAATTCCAGTCTTCTTCTCGTTCCCTGAGATGCATGTTTCCAAGATGGCCGCCTGGAGCGAGTATTGGAGTCAAACAGATGATTTTTTTTAATGCAGCGAGCCTGTGAATGGTACAATGAAAAGAGTGGATGAAGGAAACACGAAAATACAAACCTTTTTAAAGTTGTACTGTCCTTCCTCCTGCTGTCCAATCAGAGCCTTCCACAACCCCCTGAAATACAGCCAAATGAAGTGGAAACACGAAGGAGAAGACTTTAATTCTGAACGTCTGAATTTGAAATAAACTAATTAGAACGATGCAGGCAGCAGCTCGTTCTCCAGGACGTCTCCACACTCTGTCACGTTTGTCTTATGTCCTCGGTGTGAAGCTGCTCTCATCCCTGGAGAGCGCAGGGCGCCGATGGCTGATGGATCTGCCAGGCTTGGTGTGGGGCTGGAACCACAGGTCCCAGCTCTGGACGTGGTTCCGTCCCTCCTACCTCATGGCGTCTGTTTCTGACTACTTCCACTCTTCTGGGGAAGTTTTCGTCAAGCTTCAGGAGAGTGTTTGTGGGAACGTTGGACCATGTGTGTGATCAGACATGCGAGAGCAGAAGGGCGGACTCTCAGTCTCTGCTCGGTTCTGTTGGGTTGAGGTCTGGACCCTGTCCAGATCAGTCAGACTGGATCCTCCAGGTCTTTCTGGTCCTGCTTTGTTCTCTGGTGCAGTCATGTTGGAACAGGAAGAACCTTCTACAGACGGTTCCCCCATAGTTTGGAGCATGAAACAGTCCAGAATGTCTCTGTCTGCTGAGCTTCCACAGTTCTTTCACTGGAACTGAGTCCGGCTGCCCAAGACCAAGTCCAGACCAGGATCCAGAACCCCCTTCACCAGACTTTACACCTGGTACGATCAGTCAGACAAGAACCGTTCCCCTGGAAACCATAAAACCCTGACTGTCCATCAGACTGTCCACCAGACTGTCCACCAGACTGTCCATCAGACTGTCCATCAGACTGTCCACCAGACTGTCCAACCGACTGTCCATCCGACTGTCCATCAGACTGTCCATCAGACTGTCCATCAGACAGTCCATCAGACTGTCCATCCAACTGTCAGACTGTCCATCAGACTGTCCACCAGACTGTCCATCAGACTGTCCATCAGACTGACCATCAGACTGTCCATCAGACTGTCCATCAGACTGTCCATCAGACTGTCCATCCGACTGTCAGACTGTCCATCAGACTGTCCACCAGACTGTCCACCAGACTGTCCACCAGACTGTCCATCAGACTGTCCATCAGACTGTCCACCAGACTGTCCACCAGACTGTCCATCAGACTGTCCATCAGACTGTCCACCAGACTGTCCATCCAACTGTCAGACTGTCCACCAGACTGTCCACCAGACTGTCCACCAGACTGTCCATCAGACTGTCCATCCGACTGTCCATCAGACTGATCAAACAAACAGAAACTTGCAGCATTTTTGCCATTTTAAGTCCACTGGACTTGAAATTTGCCAGGAAAACCAGTTTGTTGTCTGTGTTAGCATGTTGTTCACTAATTCTGGTGTGCTAACAGTTAAAACCTGTCCACGTTCCAGTCTGTCCCCTCAGTCCAGGGTGTCTGCTGTTACTGTGTCTCATCACCAGCGGTCCTGCTGGATTTGATTTCCTTAAATACTCCGCTTATTAGATTGATTTAATGATTTTTTCTCTTTTTAATCTAATCACCTCTCGATGCTGATGGGTTACACACACACACACACACACACACACATACACACACACACACACACACACACACACACACACACACACACACACACACACACACAGACGGCGTGATACATGATCCGTCTCTAATGTTCTTAATGTGAGTTTGGGTGATTGGATATGACGGAAAATGCCAGAAACACCAACAGACAGACACTTATGACGCCCCCTCCCATCTGCGTGTGCGTGTGTGCGTGTGTGTGTGTGTGTGTGTGTGTGTCAGCTCTTGACGTTGATGGTTTACAAATGCAGACGAATGATTGGCGAATGACAATTCCCGTAATCGTTAGCCCTCGAACTCCCCCTCACACCCCTCCTTCCCTCTGGCAATACATCAGTGTGTGTGTGTGTGTGTGTGTGTGTGTGTGTGTGTGTGTGTGTGTGTGTGTGTGTGTGTGTGTGTGTGTGTGTGTGTGTGTGGGTGTTATCTATCTCGGGAGAGAGGAGGGAGTCTCCAGTGTCGCACAGGGCTGTAGGATTTATGGTTTTCTGATGGAAACGGCTCTTTCAGACGATGTGGTCATGTGACACCTGCGGCGCTGCCGGCTGATCCGGGATCTGCCGTCGGCGCCGCTAAGTGACCCGATGTGGCATCCGTCCAGGCGTTAGTGTGGGGGCTCCGTAGAAACGAAGTGGAGCCTTTAAACGGCGTTTCTGTAGATGTCTTCATCAGAAGGACATGAAGCGAGGTCGGGGGTCGGGGGTCGGGGGTCGGGGGTCGTCCGGATCGTTCGGGCTACGTTAGCATGGTGGCTAGCTGGAGCGTCTCTACTCAGTGAACTTCAACAGAAAACACATCAAACAGTCTGTCCCTTCGTCCTGTCAGATATATGTCCTGCTTGTCCTGCAGTTGGTCTCAAACAGCCAGACGGAGCCGAGGAGTTGCCCGCTGGGACGTCTCCAGACTCCGCCGAGAACGTCCCAGTCCGTCCGCTTGTCTCCACCGTCCTCACTGTGTCTGGAGCTCCTGCTGCCTCAGCCGTCTCCGTCTCTTCTCTCCTGCTCTGTCGTTAACTGCTGAGACCCGGTGGACCCTCGGCCGTGCCGGTGCCAGAGCAGCACGCTGCACCACAGACCTCAGGCCAGCAGAGAGCAGATCAGTGAGACCGGTGAGGAAGACTCTGGAATCAGTGACCATCTTCTGATTCCTGCTCTGAAACACCTCGTCTACAACCTACAGAGAGTTTCTTCTACCAAACCTCAGAAAACATGAACAATACTGATCAGTGAAGCAAATCAAAGACATGACGTTCAGACAGTAAAGGCCAGAAACATTCTTCGTTTGTCACTGATTTTATTTTTTATTATTTTTAGAGAACCAGCTCTATATTCACTGAACTAAATGGATAGGGAGTCTTATTTGTTTTCATATTTTTAATTAATTGTGGTATTTTACATTCATTAGGTCAATATTCGCAACTTTCAGCAAGTATTTTTACCTACGTCGGTAATTTAAATGAAATATTACAAACACTGGAAAACAGATGGGCGTTTAAAGCAGAGTCAACATTTAGTTTTCGTTGTCACCTTTCTTTAAAGCCTTGTTTTATCAGATAAATTTAAAAAGATAACTCTGACTGACATTAGATTATTTTAAAGAGTGGCTTCGCTCTGGAAAGTCATCTTAATGTAAGGTTGTCTTAAGAATATTTAAATAAATGTTTTGTCCGGTTTTACAGTTTTTTTTTAGAAAAGACAAACTGGATCATCAGCTGTGAAATAAAGAAACAGATTCATGTTTCATTGGATTTTACGGATTTCAGCGATGAACCATTTCAGAATCCTGTTTACTGTAAAGATTAAAATGAATTTCAGTTTTCAGGAGATAATAAAAGTTACTCACCTCACTTATAAAACATTTTCCAGGAATATGATCCTGAGTTTTATTGTCTTTATTTTTCCTACTCTTTCTAAAAGGATGAGGCTTGTTCCTCCTGTCTGCAGCGTTAAATTCATTAAATCTTCAATTTGCAGAGAACCTGATGAAAACTTTATTTTGAGAAGACGAATTAGGGAGGAAAAAACTGAAAAACAATATTTTTAATGACTTTTGGTGCATTAAAGTGTTTCTACGGGCCCAGTCAGAGTCGTGAAAGGGAATAATTGAACTCGCCTGCAGACATTAGCGAGCCGATAAAGGATTTCTGAAGGTGGTTAAAACAGTCCAGGTCCGTTTTATTTCTCTGCCGGTCGGCGGCGAAGCTCAACAGGAGAGTTCATGAAAATCCAGAAACGCTTCATGAACAAAATGGATTCACATCTGGAACGTCCCGTCTGAGCAGCTGAGGGAAACACTGAGAAGCACAGGAAGATTTTTAATCAGCAAACGGGTTACTGCCACTGTTCCACTGAGTTATTCTACAGTCAGCCAGTAAATGACATGAATATCAAAAGGATGTGAAGTGTTTAATTTCTCTTCTCTTAATGTGTGGACATTATTTTAGAATCTTTTTTTTTTAATTCCCTAAAAAAGCAAAGAAAGTCAACAAGTGGAGGGTATTCATTAAATTCAAATACATTTATCTCTGTCAGTTTTTAAAATTAACTATAAAATTAAATAAAAAAAATCTTTTAAGGAGAAACAATTTGAATTTATGAAGAATTCTGAGAAGAGAAACGGAGTTTTTTCCTCCTTTTCTTCAGTTACTGAATTGATGCAGAGCAGATTTGAACATTTCGGTGATTTGAGCTGGATTCCAGGAAATGATTGAGATTATTCCTAGAAGACGGTTCATGTAGTTAGTGTTAGAGGCCTTCACATTTAAATGAATACCCCCCCCCCCCAAACACAAACACACACCCGTGAAGTGGGCGTGGCCCAGCTTTGACTGACATGTCCAGCAGCCAATCATCTGGCCTGACGCTTTCCTTTCTGCGGCTGTAAGTCTTTTGAATCCTGATATTTGAAGATGTTCACGCTGAAATAAAGCTGGGACAGCAGACCGAAGTCATCCTGGTGCTTAATCAATGCAGCCTGGTGTCAACTTATGAGATTCTTCCGTTAACATCCACTCTCCCGCCGGCGGCCTGACATGCAAATAACCTTCCAAAGGTTTTCCTCTTGCCTCGGTACATTACCAATAAATCACAGTTCATTTCATATTTAAAATTTGAAATATCTGCAAATAAAAACACTAACATTTTCAGCTGGAGGCCGGGTGGAGCCGGGTGGAGCCGGGTGGAGCCCCCCCCCCCCTCGTGTGTCCAACACCTCTGACGTTGCTCATATGGTGACTTTCTTTGTCCTTTTCTGTCTTCTTCTGTTTGTGTTCCTCATCGCTGTTATCGCTCTCTTTCCCCGGCTCTCTCTCTCTCTCTCTCTCACACACACACACACACACACACACACACCAAAAGGAAGCAATAACAATCAAATTCCTCCCTCCCCAGTTGCCCCCTCCCCCCACTCCCCCACCCTCCTCCACCTTTTACCCTCCCTCCTCTCTCATCTGTGTCCATCTAATTTTATGAGTGTCTGGGGAGTGTGTCTGTGCTCGGGTGTGTGTTTGTGTGCGCATTGCCATGTGCACCGTGTGTGTGTGTGTGTGCGTGCGCGGCCTGGCAGAAGATGGCTGCCTGTCACATTAGCGGCGGACGGTCTGAGAAATGGCCGGTGTAATGACATTTGGTCGGCCGGCCGCTCATGTTAACCTCTTTATTCGGAGGTATGGATGGATGTGAGATTTTGGGGCGGCTGCTCTTCCTCTCACGTTTGATTCATTCCACTCTCCACGATTCTGCGTTTGAAGGTGAAATCCCTCCCCCACTTTGTTTTCCCTGCTCTGTGAGAGGCAGACGGGGCTTTAGCGGCTGCTTCACGCTGAAACTGTCCATTTGACGGAGTTCAGAGGAGATCAGAGTTTGGTGAGGTGTTTCCTGTTGAAATGAATTTACTGCTGATAGGAAACCTTTGCTGCTGGATTTAAAGCGTTTCTCCGGTGAGGTCGGTGCATTTGAAGGATGAGCAGCAGAGCTCAGTGGGATGAACCATTAAAAAACAAGAGTTCCATCAACAGAAACACTTTGACATTTACTGCTGAGGAGAAAAATAAAGTCTCAACGCCTGAAGGACGACAGGAAGTACGACTTGACGCCACTTCAATTCATTTCATTTTATTTGTTTTTTTTCTTACTGTTTCTTTATTAAACTTGCTTTATTCTTTATTTAATTTGCTTTATTTCTATTTAATTTGATTGACTGTTTGATATTTTACTTTATTTTATTTTACTTCACTTTAATATATTTTACTTAGTGCTGTCAGTTTTTTTTTTTTTTTTTTCAAATTGTGATTCATCACAACCGGCGGAGAAAAGTGATGTTTCTGCCGTAGAGACGTTGGTTTGTTCCTGTTCAGTCCAGCTGAATTATCAGGATCAGATTCTTCATTTGAAGCTTGATTAAACTTTCACAAGTGATGCAGTTAATTACAATTTAAAAAATAATAATCATTGTCAGCCCTCCATAAATTAATCATGATTAATCACAATAATGCGATTAAAATTGGCATAACTAGATTTACTTTACTTTTTACTTTGCTTTGGTTTATTTTATTTTGCTTTACTTTGCTCTGTATTTTCGTCTGCTTCATTTCATTTGATGTGACTTCGCTCTGCTTTCCTTCTGTTGGAAGGAAAAAAAGATCTTCAGCTCAGATGTTTGAAAGAAACTGATTTATAGAATAAATGATTAACGGAATTTTTTTTCGTCGGTTGAAAACACACAGAGATATTATTGATTGTTTATCATGATTGATTTTTGCATATCTGCATTAACTCGGGGCAGATGCAAACGGAATGTTTATTCAGTGTTTATTCAGATTATTTCCATCCATAAACACACATGTACCAGGTTCCTCAGATCCTTCATGTCTCTTGGGATTAATGAGGAACGTGGATTAACTCGTCAGTAACTGAGCTGCTCTGAACACAGTTTGAGATGGAAATCTGATAAATTAGTATTTTTAATACAAAAACAAACAAAAAAAACATAATGAAGTCCTGCAAGTTTTTTTTATGTTATTTAAAATAATGGATTTTATTTCTTAACAATTGCATGAAGTTGCAGCAGTGATATTTAAACTGATTTCATTTATAAGCTGTTAAACCTTTAATTTTTGTTCAGCTGTTATTTGATAAAGTAAAATTCTTCACAGGATAAGTGAATAATTTTAAATGTCGTGGTAAAACGGGCCGATGACACCGAACCAGGCACACTGAGTGGCGACGCTATCGGCTGGTTCACCGGCAGCCGCAGTGTTTGAAGGGTTGAGCTGATGATCAGTCCTTATCTGCTGGCCGAGGAATTCTCCTGACCCTGCAGCTTTCTCAATGACTGACTTTATTTTATTCGAAACATGCAAGTTTTCGTCAAAAATAATAGATTCACCACTTCATCAATCCAGCACGAGATGAAAACAGTTGCTCCAACACACACGTGCACAGCAGCGTCACGCCGCCATCAGACACAGAGCGGGAACGGGGCGCCACCGCAGGCGGGCCGCTCGCTTTCCTACAGGTGTTTATTAGCAGCTACCCTGAGTGTCCCGCGCAGCGAGCAGCTCGCTACATCCATGGGGCCGGAGTGTGTGGCACCGCCGGTCAGGCCGGGTGCACGTGTGGGCGAGTGTGTAGCGAGAGAGCCGGTCCACACCCGGCGCCGAGCACCGGTCTGAGGACCGAAAATCATCAGTCAGGCCGGGCAAGGCACTTCTGGTGCTTCAACCAGCAGCCAAGAGACGCCCTCCAAAACCGACGAGCAGAAACCTGGTGGACAGAGTGTGTGTGGAGCTCAGTACAGTGTGTGTGGAGCCGAGTACGGTGTGTGTGGAGCTCAGTACGGAGTGTGTGTGGAGCTCAGTACAGTGTGTGTGGAGCCGAGTACAGTGTGTGTGTGTGGAGCTCAGTACGGAGTGTGTGTGGAGCTCAGTACGGAGTGTGTGTGGAGCTCAGTACAGAGTGTGTGTGGAGCTCAGTACGGAGTGTGTGTGGAGCTCAGTACGGAGTGTGTGGTTCTATGGCAGGAACTGGATTGTTTTCTAAAAAGTGAGGTGGAAGTGTCACACAAACAGTTCATTTATCATAAAGAGCTCAAGAATAAGTAACTCTGTGTGTGTGTGTGTGTGTGTGTGTGTGTGTGTGTGTGTGTGTGTGTGTGTCCAGCATTCAGCCTTCAGTGTCTGTCAGGAGTAAATATGTAACCAGACAAGAAACCAGATCACTGGGGACCTGCTGCTGCGTCCCTGTCACTCCGTCACACCTCCTCCTCCTCTCCCTCTCTCTCTCCCTCCCTCTCTCTCTCCCTCTCTCTCCCTCTCTCCCTCCCCCCCTCCCCCCTGCTGTCACTCCTCTCCCGGGTCGAGCAGGGACGCTGTCGTCCCTCCGTCCGTCCTGCTGAATTCACAGCGGCTCAGAGGTTGAGTGGCGACTCTCCTGTCTTGCTGCCTTTGCTTGTTCCTGTCATTTTTTCCCTCCCTCGCTCCCTCTTTCCTTTCTTTCACCAGTTTCTTCCTGTGTCGTCCGTTTTTCTGAAGTGGCCTCAGCTTCAGAACTGGACTGTTTATCTCATTCCAGAAACACAAGAGAATTTACATTTTTATTTTCTGTTCTATAAAACAAATACTGTTAGAATTAAAAAATATGTGCACTTCAGCTATAAATGTTGCTCCTTTCATCAATTTGTTCATATATAAAAATACTTTTTCAGCTAAGGTTGTAAATAAATCCTTTTTTTCACTTTTATTTTACTCATTGCCTTTGAAAACTAAAATATTTTTCAATATATCAAACTTTTCTCTTGAAAAACATCTTTCAGCCATTTTTCTTTGTATCCTCTGTTTTCTTGGTGTAATTGTGCGGTTGGATTGCAGCTTCAATAATTGTTAATCAGACAGAAAATCATGCTTGAAACTGTGCAGTCCGTCTGAAGTCACAGTGAGGCTAAAAGAACATTTCTTTGAGAGAGATGTGGACGTTATAAAGGACGGCTGATTAAAACGAGGAGGAGAAAGAAGCTTTTGAAAACACACAAACTGTACCCAGTTACAGGAGCAGTATTTAAAATACTGAATTTAAATGAGCAACTATTTACTGTAGATGATCTGTTTAACCTGTATAAAATACTGATATGTGAAGCACATTTCAATAAATGGGATTCAAAGTTTCAAGTGAAAATTCAAATTATTTTCAGTGGAAAAAGAAAGCGGTGATAAAATGGAAAATCTCTGAGTTTGAATGTGGAATGAAGGATTTCTGTACGTGAGGCAGAATGAAGTGGATCCTCTGAGTGTTCAGCTTCAGTCGGGATAACGGCTTCCATCCGTCCGTCACTGCGTCTCTCCATCAGTCCTCCTAATGCTCCAGCAGGAGACAGTCTGAGCAATATTAGAGGGAGGACGGACGTTTCTCTCCAGATGTGAGACGCGAGAGTCAAAAAACGCAGTCAGAAGCAGGAGCGCCAGGTCCAGACGCAGGTGGAATGCATTGTCCTGTAATATCTGATAAATTAAATGGAAATAAATAAAAAGCAGAGCCATGCAGGAGACGGAGGCATGCTCTCTGGTCCTCCACCTCCGGCAGTGACTCGCCCTCCGCCCTGCAGGGTGGAGGAGCTTCCCCTGTTCTCCACCTGCAGAACGGTTCTCCCTGAACAGAGGAGTCGGCTGCAGCGGCACAATGAAAGTTCTGAAATGAATTAGAGCGGCTGATCTGTGCCTCGCTCCACCTCCGCCTCCAACGCCAGCGATTCGTCTTTCCTGCGAAGCTGTTTGAAAGCTGATGTTTACACAGCAGTAATGCGGTTTTAACCTTTTTGGCCCTGTTTCTGGCCCCGGGCTAATGGCGGTCCAGGACTCTTGCCTTTGCTTACACTGAGGTTTCACATCATCTGCGAGGATTTGACATTGATCTTCGCCCAGGGCCAGTCTGGCTGTGCGGCGGCGACGTGTTGCACTCCTGAAAGGAGACTTTCTCCTGTTCACTCTTGAAAGTCTCAGCAAGTGAGGATTTGTCGAAGTTGGCGCAGTGTGCAAAGGAGTCAAAATAAGCCTGCAGCCAGCTCTGGTCTCTGTGGTTTAAATAAGGAAACGAATAGGCGGTTGCCATCATGGGACTTCAGTCAAGCACAGTGGCAGACTGCCTTGTTGCTAGGAGAGTTCTGATTAATGCTGCAATCTGCAATTTGTGCTTGATTTGTGCTTGTATGCTCCCTCTCACAGCTGTGCAGGGATGAATAGACTGTATGCTTCTTAACAACTTGTGTATGCCAAAAGTTAACCTCGTCAGACAGCTAGCACGCCGATGTTACCGCAGATGTCAGGAAAAAAACACATCAGAAAAACCTCTTTTTTAGCTGTAGACCGTAAACTTTTCTTCATTCTGCCGTCATTGTGCCAGTCCTCCAAATCCAGTCAAGGCACTCGACCCTGTGTCTGTTTTCCAGCTCCTTTCACTTTTTGGTTTTACAGAAAAGATCATGATTTGGCTTTTTATAATAAGAAGACATTGAACGAGGCTGAATTCATGGCAGAGAAGAGTCGGGCGGAGATGCAGCCAAATATCAAAAATAAGGTTGCAGGAAGGACTGCACCTTAAAAAAGATATCCTTTCATCCACTTAGCCACATCACAGGGTCACTGGACGGACTGATCAGCCACAACATTATGACCTGTGGAACGGAACCTCGGGATCGGGGCAGTGGATGTGAGTGAAGCGGCAGCAAGTGAGCAATCAGTCCTCCAAGCCGCTGCAGGAAGCAGACAGATGAACAAGGGAGAGGATCTGAGTGAGTTAGAGGACCGAAATGTGGGTCCGGGCGTGTCCAAACAGCCCTTCTTGTAGGTGTAAGTAGTGACTGACTGATGGCAGTGTTCGGTCATCTCCCACAGCCACCCCGCCTCAAAAAGACCCTGGTTCCAGACTCCACAGCTCACGTTCACAGGTCTACTGGGGTCCAGGCATCATGGGGGGGCTGTTCAGGCTCCAAGGAAGGACGGACCCTCACAGTGTTACGGTCAATCATTAGACCGACTCCCAGGACCCAGCCTGGAGCCTCTTTAGTAATCTGCATTGATTCAGAATTAAAGGAGACCAGGGGACTTCCTGATCAGGTCTGAATCCATGAAACGGTCTTTCCTCAGGGTGAAGGATTAGCTGTGACTCTGAGATCCTGTAATTCATGTGAAAAACCAAACAGGCCAATCATATTCATCCTGAACTGTACTGTTCTGGTGACTTTAGAACTTTCAAGACCATGAAGTCAGCAGAGATAGTGACCGATGGCTGATGGACGGAGCAGCTTGTCTCAGCCTGCACCAGATCTCACGCTGACCTCCCTTTGCTTGAGAAAAAGCTCCTGGTCCGCGATCTGAGAGCTAACAGGAGCATGCCTGGAGGCGCTGGAGGAATCTGGTGGCTGGTGCAGTCAGCATGACCCAGTCCGTCCAACCTCACAGAGGTGAGCTACCTGGAGCCGTAGACCAGGCCAATCACAGCCCTCGTGGTCCATGTTGCAGTGGACCAGGCCAATCAGAGTCCTCGTGGTCCATGTTGTACTGGATCAGGCCAATCAGAGCCTTCGTGGTCTCCATGCTTCCCGTTTTGTTCTGTGAACTCATAATTAGAAATATTTCGGGTTGGCGCATTGCGTCAACACAAGGCAGCGCCGTGCATTTTGCATTTAATTTTTATATGCAGTGTAAGTTAGGCCTCAGTGACTTTATGCAACTCTATTTTAAAGACTTTGGGGGTTCAAGCCCACGAAACTGGAATCACAAAGAGGGTGAAGACAGGACTGGTCTGCTGAGTTGATGATAACTCTTCTGCTTGATGCCTGAATGTACTTTTCCATCAAGACGATTACACATGCAGGATTCCGACAGTTTGATTGGAGTTGATTATTTATGGCCGTGTATCGACAGCCAGAATGAGAATGTTTCAAAAAGAGAAGACATTACCTTCAGAATCTGAGCACTGGCCAGAAACAACAAGTTGAACTCATACTTGACTAATTCATGTGGAAAGTTTGTGTTGAAGCCTGGGCCTGATATCTGCAGACAGCTGGCTCGCCAACAGAGACAGCGCGAACGAAGCAGAATCCAAACACTGCTCTCACCGTCTGCAGCTGCACTGCTCTCAGCCACAGATACGATCTGCAACAGAAAGACAGGCTAGAATCAGCATCAAACCAGTCTTCCTGCAGTCTGCACCATGTGGATGTGATCTCTGAGCAGCCTGAGGCGGGACTCACCGGACGGCGTGGAGACTCACCTTACAGCCACCCCAGCATTTATTTCAAACTCAATAAGAAAATATCACTGATTGAAATCCAACTGAAACACAATGTTTTAATACACTCACACACTTATTGTCCGTTGTCCATTTTACCTGGATGAAAGGTGGATGTCTTGAATGTGGACCTGTGGATGCTGGGAGAGGATGATGAAGTGGTCTTCTTCTCTGACAGCAGACCTGGTTTGATTCCTGCTGTCAGATGGTGTGGATAGCTCAGCCTGGCTGTATTACAACATCCTCAGTCTGAGGACTGGAGATGTCTCCGTGGTGGGGAAGCATTCAGTCAGAGGCTGTTTGCTCAAACGAAACGCTGGTTCAGATATGCTTATCAATATGCTTTTCTTTTTGGCAGTTCTGCTCTCTTTCTGAATACCTTCAGAGCACACTGCTGTTATCTGACCAGATGGATTTGAGTGTGTCTGCTGGGAGTAAATGCCAGAGACGTCAGTGCCGTGTGTTACTGAGACTAGCATACCGAGATTAGGATCAGTGAAGCCTGATGGTTAAGTCGGAGTGCTAAGAGACAAACGAGGAGCTGCAGTCATTCCATCAGCTGGAACAGCCGCGCTGGAGCCACTGCTCAGCCCGGCCGTCCCCGGCTTCCACTTCCAATATTTATCTTGTTGTGAGGGCTCCCGCTGAAATTCCAGCGCTCTGAGAGCATCTGCCCCGTGAAGCGCGCCTGACGGCGGCTCGGAGCCTCCGCCAGCTGCAGGCCGGCTGAACTCTGGCCCCTCCAGTTCCAGACAGGAAAACAAGATGGAAGAGAAACCGGAAAGGTATGCAAGCCAGGACCACAACAGAGAGACTGATACCTGGTCTTAACGCTGCTGGAGAACGGAGATTCGTCATATCAGATTATATCAGCACAGCTCCGACAGGCTCACTAATGTCAAAAAGTTGTGGAATGCTAAAACAAAGTTGAGTTAATTTAAGCAAGATAATTTGTTTTGAATTTTTTTTTCTTTGAAGACACTCATTGGCCCATTGCTCTCGCCAGTTCTAAAGTACAGTGACCAGCCGAAGCCAGGTTGATCCGTCATATACAGCATCATGAAGCTGTGCTGACATGAAGAGATGGTCAGAGCTCTGGGTCAGGACGGGATCGGCGCCGGCAGCAGGGGGTATCGGGCCTCTGCTTCATTAAGCTGAGGAAGCTGTTCTCAGCCCTGCACTCCAGCCGTCACCTTCTCCTGATCACGCTGGTGTGGTTGCAGTCTCAGTGGGTCACTGGTCTCCATGCCTTTTATGAAGGACAGGCAGGGTGACGCTGCGGAGGCTCCTGGAGTCGGGAAAGCCAAACTTGGTGAAAGTTGCAGGAAACGGTGCAGACACATCCAGTGAGACTAAACTGTGGCTCCTCCAAGCTGCAGTGAAACCGACCTAAAGGAAGAAGAGGTTCCATTATTTCCAACGCTGAGGGAGAACCTGCATGGCCCATCGCTCATCCAGAGTCTAGAAGGAGGCAGCATCCTCACTGCAGCGCGGTCTGATTCACTGAAGGGTCATGTGATCAGATCCACACGCTCCTGGATGTGGTTAGGAGCTGTGAGTTTGATGCTCCGGTTCTGGACTTTATAGGCCTCTGATGGGGGATCTGCTTTGTTTTTCCCTCCATAATGACATTGTTTTTGACTTTCTCAGCTTCTTAATGATTTCAGAACAATCCTAACAGGCATAACATTATTCCAGAACTCTCGCCACTGTCTGGATGTAGAGGTTTTCTGGTGTTGCCATGCAGGGTGTCATCCTGAAGGCTGCTGTTAAAGCAGACAATCATTTTTCCATTCGGACACAGTCCATCGAAACCGGCTCAGAGAAACACAGGAAGTACTTCCTGTGACCAAACATGGCTCATGCAGTGACGACTTCAAGTCCAAACCACGACTTTTTCTGCAACCACCAGCCCACTGCAGCACATGTATTTATTTAGATTCCATGTTTCCTGTACTGTAAACCTATCCATTTGTTTGAAACGTCTTCGTTTTGGCCCAGATTAACACAATCCAGACAATCCAGACCAGGTTACCTTCAGATTCTACCTGATCCATTGACAACCTCTGGATATGACACTTGACCTCTGTCACTTCAGATCGCAGGTAGACCAACGACAACACCCAGAAATGCGCCATCCCCTCTTCCTTCCTCTTTTTGTGTCTGTCTTTCTTTCCTTGTAGTTGAGGGTTTCCAGTTGGAGGCACTTTGGAACAACTGTGGTGCACTTAAACCGCCCTCACTTTGTGGAAGGGGAACGCAGAGTTCACAAGTTCAGGCTGGGGCGTGTGTGTGTGTGTGTGTGTGTGTGTGTGTGTGTGTGTGTGTGTGTGTGTGTGTGTGTGTGTGTGTGTGTCTGTCGAGTGGGAGACATTGGGCAGAATATGTGACCTCAGAGTGTGAATTATGAATCAGCACCAGGCTCAGTGGGTTTGCTACAGAAATGAAGTGTGTGTGTGTGTGTGTGTGTGTGTGTGTGTGTGTGTGTGTGTGTGTGTGTGTGTGGGTGTGTGGTGCAGGTTTCAAGGTAATTATATTCCAATGTATTCCTGAAGGTTTGGAGCTATGACTGGCTCAGTTCAGTGAAATAAGGTGACAGTTCCAGTTTCCATTTGTCTTTAGGTTCAGTTGCTGCAAATATCGTTTAAAAATACTGTTTCATATCACATATATGTGTTCTTAGATTATTATGTATTTACGTAAGAAATAACTGAAGTCAAACACAATCTAGATGTGTTGCTGTTAAGTGATTTCATTCAGATTAATCTGTTAATTAAATAATACATACATTTGAGACAGTTTTTGTTTTTTAAACATTCCAGTTGTTTTTTCTTTCACTGAAATACAAGGACTGAAAATAGTTAAAGACCTTTGAGTACAGAGATTTTATTTTACATCACCTTCACAAAAGGATTGGCGCATCTGGAAATGTGTTCATGGTAATCTCAAAAATGACTGAACATTGTTCAGATAACTGCAGTGCATGGTGTTCCACAGGGTTGTATATCAGGCCCATGAATGTTCTTGATGTTCATGCTTCCACAGTCGAATGCTACAGCATTGCCTGGTCGACCGCCGCTATGCAGACAATACTCCGTTATATTTATCCATGAACCCGACTCAAAGAACTTGATCACGTAACTGTAGAGAGTGTCTTCCTGACGCTGTGAAGAGGATGAGGTTTCATTTGAAGAGAATGAGAATTCGTTCAGAAACACACATTGAGTCAGACCTTCTCTAGAGCAGCGAAATTCTGAGAAACTGATCTGAACTTTCATTTTTGCATGACTGGACTCTTTTAATGTTTTATTTTTAAAAGATTTATTTACTGGATCACTAAATCTCATTTGAAATATAAAAAAACATTATAGCATCATGGCATTGGTTGATTTTAAATTTATTTCAATTGATAATAAATCTGTTTTTAGAAATATTTTTAACATTTGAGGTCAAATTTTTTCTGTATTTAACATTTTCATCTTTATTTTTCTGGTCTATTTCACAATTTGCTTTGTTTTGGTCTACTTTCACAGATTCTTGTCTTTCATTATTGGAAATATATTGTTCTGTCTGTTTCTATATTATGAAGCGCCGAGTTTCATTTCATTTGTGAAAGCTACCATATAAAAAGCTACTATTATTATTTATTATTATTATTATTATTATTATTATTATTATTATTATTAATAATACTAATAATAATAATATTGTTATTATTACTATTATTTTATTAGCACAGTGAAGGAACCTCTGCAGAGGGGTCAGTATCTGTCAGGACTTTATTCTGTGTGGAAGCATTGATCGTCTTTACTTTGCATGTGTTCATCAGTGTTTCCGATGGGATGGTGTGACGACAGTTGATTTTGTCTTTTGTCTTGACTTGTTTGCTCCTACTGGGAAATAACTGGTTCCAAACTGGTAACGTTCCCTGTTCCCAGGTCCATGAATCCACAGCAGCAGCGGAGAAGCTCTGCTCCCGCTGAGTTATCACTTTCTTCTCAGTCTTTAAACTTTAAATCCATTTTAAAAGGACTTTATTTATTTGTTTGATCACATTTTTCATTCACTGGATTCATGTTTTATATTTGATTGGCTCAAAATGAAACTAAGACTCAGAAACAGATTTGAAATGTCAGATTTTTTTTTTAAAAAACAGGAATAAAAATGCTGCAGTGTATTTATTGCACCACATTAATTAATTCAAGTGTGTTTCAATGCCTCTGACATTAATCGGTAGTGTCTGTGTAGTGTTTGAACAGTTAATTTGTTGTGTTCACGATGTTTTGACTCATTCTTATATTTCACTGACTTTCCTCCATGCTGCTCTTTCACCTGTTTTTGTTCAGTAAATGAGAAATGTTTCTCCTGTTCTGCTTTCAGGTCTTCGATGCTTCCCTGTCACTGCTATTTCTGGTAAGTTTGTCTTTTTTTAACTGAAATCATCCACAAACTGAGAACCAGAAACCTGAAGTTTTCCACCTGGTTGCTGTTGCCTTGTCGTGTTGAAGTGACTCTCAGGTTGTGGCGGCTTGATGTCAGTTCAGGCTGTTTTGTTCAGTGTTTGATTCCTGGTAATATTTAATCAACCTGCAGACCAGGAAACTGGTCGTTAGGCCTTATCCCGCCAATTTTGTCTCTTAAATTTTGAGAAGACGTTGCTGCAAAGAGAAATACGACTGAGTCAATATATTGCAGAAGAAATGGAGATAAATTAAGAGGATAGACTGTAGATTTGTGCGCTTCACAGACAGGAATGGACCATCATCTTTGTGTTATAGCTATGTGCACGGATGGATGGATGGTGGATGGATGGTTGCATTGATGATTGGCTGGATGGTTGGATGTTGTTTATTGGCGACAGGATTGTACCAGTCCAGTGCAGGGTTCTATGTGGTTCCTCAGCTATAATGAACTTGAAAGACCTCAATGTTTTGATCCAGTGGAGATCAACACATCTTGAGGTGGAAGTGAAGATGTGTCCTCATCTCTTCAAGTCGGTGATCAGTTTCCTTCATGTAGCATTGATGCCTGTGCTGATCAGCTGACAGTCCAGTGCATGTAACGCTGAGCACGGCTCAGGCTGTGTGGTTCGCTCTGTCTCCCCTCATGTGGACGGAGTTGTAGTTTGCTTTAAATGAAGGTAAGTGGTGTATTTCTTACTTGGCTATAACACGAAAGAAGTGAAAAAGTGGTGATTTATTTTTGAAGAAAACTCTTTAAAAAGCATCCTGATGTTGTCATTTGACACCAGCCTCTTTGAATGGTTCAGACCATTCGTCAGCACACGATCAGCCGGACCAAGCCGGCCGCTGCACTGAGGGAAGGGAGGAGGAAGCAGCTGACGGAGGCATGTGGGGCGGCCTCGGGCAGGACGGCGGCGCTCACTGATCACTAACACTGTCACTGATTTCATACGATGAGCTCCATTAGCATTAACAGCTGTTTACTCAACAAACTAGAAGACGCATTGCAGCTTCAGCATCGTCCATCACGTCTTTACCCGCCAGCAGCGGTCGGCAGTGGGAAGACGGAGTGCGAAGTGGCGTTCTGTGGTCTTTCTGAGAACTGGATGGAGGCTCTGGCTGGAGGCAGGTGGAGGTGGAGGAGGGGATGATGGTCACTGACGGAGAGTCTGAGGACTTTCAAGCAGCTACATTTCAGTACCTCCATCTTTTCTTCTTTAACCAAACAATCCAGACACTGAACAGACTCCCTGTTTCCTCTTGTGGTAGGGAATGGTACTACAGACCTTTATCTGCGAGTGTGTGTTAACAGAGAAGTGATCTGCTGTGAGTGAAGTCAGTCTTGTGAAGTGGGTTCAGTGCTATCTCGGTGGAAATGCCTACAGGGGAGGTCACTGCTCAGCATTGCTGTTCTAACACACTGTTGGCTCAACACGACATCTGGTGGTGGGAAGTGGAATTACAAGGAGGCCGCCGGGCTGCTTCTTTACTTCCTCTCTAACAGTATAAACTATTTTTGTGACTATTATTTTCCTTTCCAGTCGTGCCGGTTTGGCCATTAGGTGGCAGCAGCGAGTCACAGTTCCAGAAAGTTCTTATTGAAAGTGCTGTTTCTGTTCCACTTCTGCTGCTCAATAGAGCTGTAACACTAACAGCACCACCTTGTGGTAGAGCGCGGCAGGTCAACCTGACAGGCGCTGTCTTTCTCTTTCAGACTGAAGTGTTTGTCTCCTTTGAAGCCAAAACGTATCCTGACAGGATGAAACTCAACTCTCACTGTTCGCACAGCAAACCTTTGAGGGGTTGAAGAATATCGTTAAAAAGTTTCCTCTTTGGTTAAGTTTGGATGTTAAGACAGTGCCTTAAAAAGTTTGCAGCTACTAATTTCTAAAAAAGTGTCAGCCGACTTTGAGTTTGCGTCCAGTGAAGCCTGGTTCGGCTGTTCTCCCACACGGCACCAGTAATCATGTTTTCTGACTTTGGGACGCAGTGAAAGGCCAGATTCTTTCATTCTGAGCTCCCAGAGGTGAATAAAGTAAAAGAGCCCCATGAAGTAGAAAAGTTTCTGCTAAAAAAAGAAGAAGAGACCAGTGTTGCCTCAGATATGGTCTGCTGCCTTCTCTACATTCCTGTCTTCACACACAGAGAACACTGCTGCTCTCAGAGCCACTGTGTGCATACGGTGTGTACTCCGTGTGTGTGTGTGTGTGTGTGTGTGTGTGTGTGTGTGTGTGTGCTGTGGACTGAGAGTGGAGGGTCTTCAGGGGCGGCTCGGTACCCAAGGCTCATTTTAATATATGTAAAAGCTATGGCTCACTGGAGAGCCTGTACAATGGACTGATCGGCCTGAGGGATGTGTCAGAGTCCTGTGTGTGTGTGTGTGTGTGTGTGTGTGTGTGTGTGTGTGTGTGTGTGTGTGTGTGTGTGTGTGTGTGTGTGTGTGTGTGTGTGTGTGTGTGTGTGTGTGTGTCTGTGTGTGTCTGAGAGGAGAAAGACAGTGGCCGAGGTTTGGACATGCGTCACTGGTCTGCCTGCACACTGCAGCTTTAGCCCCTGACACTTCCAGCACACACACTGGCTCGCAGCAGCAGACCCGGAGGTCTCTGCATTTGCATATGACTGTCCTCCGTGGCAGAAGCCGGCCAGTTCCACTCCACATGCAAAAAGCAGACAGACAGAGGAGGAAAACCAGTCACTCTCCAGTGTCTGTGCATGTGGACGTTTCCTCCCCCGTCTCTGGAAGCTGCTGTCTCCCATCCCAGCTCCCAGCATCCACAGCATCTCATATGGATTCTACCAATGTTACTGAGAGAAGTCGTCACAGTATCGAATGAGCCCGTTTTCCAAGAGAAGTAGATCAGTTTGGTTGTACTTCCTGTGTATCTCAGCAGCTTTTCACTATCATGTGCGAAACGCAGCAGAGAGCCGAGCATGTCCACGAGGTCCGCCTCATCCTGCTTCCCTCCAGAACCGGGACGGATCGCTCTGCTCCCTCACTCAGATCTCCACGTTGTGTGTGTGACCATCGTTAGCATGAAGCTACACACACTGTCGTGGCTGAAGCGGTGAAGCGGTGTGGTTTCAGGTCAAGACTCTGTGTTGTGTTCAAGGAGAAACGAGACATCTGAACCCTGGTGGACATAAAATAATGCTAGTGCTCTCAATTGATTGAAATGTTTTTACTGATTAATTGCAACTCAGACAATTGCTAACCCTCGTGATTAATTGGTGATTAATCACAATTTTTAAAACTTAATCATTGACAGCCCTCCAGTAAAAAATTGTGCGATTAAAACCGACAGCAAAAAAAAAAAAGAACCCATGAGAAGATGCCTGTCAGTGCGTTCATCGATGTGATAGAAAGACTCATGAAAGCCGGTGAACGGCGGCGTGTGGTGAACCCATTCTTCACTGATGTGGAGTTCAAGTTCTCTTGGAAATCAGAGCAGTTTCAGGTGTAGTGGAGCAGAAAAACAAAAGCAGCGGCTCGTCGTAGGTAAATGACCCGAGGCCGAACTGATGAGAGCCGTGAGGACTCAACACTCAGCTTTCAACATGGCTGCACACGCTGCGACGTGCCGGCAGCGACGGTCCTGCCGCTCCGACACTGCCGGGCCTAAACGCAGAGGGAGAGAGGTTATTCTGAATCAGGAATCAGTGAATCAAGAATCCACTGAGTCTGATTCTGACACGAGGTGCAAATCAGCCTGTCCTCCTTCGACCGCCAAGACTTAACGAGATGTTTTCTGTTCTCTCTGACGTCTCCACCAATCATCTCTAATCTGGTGGGTTTTTTTCTCTGAATTCATATTCATTTGCTGAAACACTCTGATGGGATCCGCGACGTCGTTTATGAACTGAAGCTGAGAAGTTTAACCCGAAGCTCCCGCAGCAGAGCGTTCTGACCCGACGGCCCGTCAGAGGAACGCCTGTGTGATTCCCACCGAACGCCACAGCTACTGAGGACGGTTCATCCAAAGAGAGAGAGCAGATGGTGGAGAGACCTCGGAGTGCAAATTAAGAGGAGGGAAGGAAAAAAAGGCTAAAAACAAGTGAAAAGGACGACACAGTTTGGTTTATTTTCCTTAAACAATGTGACAGAGGACGTAATTAAGCTGTTAGGGAACCTTTCCCATCCCCGGCTATTACTCCATCATGTAAGTAGCAGATAAACAGCTGCAGGGGTGTAAAATTATGACCTGTCAATAGAACAGTAACGTCAGCAGGCGAGACATGAGGGATCCTGACAGGGCCGGGAGGGGAGGGGGGGGGGCACAAAGAGGAAAATAGCAGCTAAAGAAGAGGCACTTAGTGCTCTGACAGTTACGCTTGGCTGGCTGAAATTATGTGGCACACACACACACACACACACACACACACACACACACACACACACACACACACACAGAAAAATGGGGAGATGCATTCAGAGGAAGACCATATGAAGAGTGATGTGTCGGACACTTCTTCCTACATACGTTCTCAGCGTATCAGCGACAAGTTTAAATCCACGTCTCACACACACACACACACACGGCGGCGGCGGCGGCGGCGCAGCGATCGCTCCGTGGCGCTGTCTCCACGGCGTGTGAGCCCGTGTCTCCTCACCTCCCTGGGAACCCGGTAAGAAGCTCCTTGTAACGCTGCGCTGGGGTCAGCCAGAGGTTAAAACACTCATGAATATTTCACCTGCCCGCCCAGGGGGAAGAGAAGCACTATACTTGTCTGGTGTGCTGTGTTCACGAGAAGCAGTGGGGGGGAAAGAGGAGGGGGGTGCTCCGACCGTACGTTCTCCAGAGCAGGAAGTGTGGAGTGGAAGGGTGGAACGGCAGCGACAACAAGGCACTGTCACCTCATCCACAACCTGAGGAGGAGCTCAGCGTCTGTCTGCTGCAGTCTGCAGGCTGACTGGTCACTCTGGGAGCGGCGGGGAGCGAGCGGCGGGGAGCAAGCGGCGGGGAGGGAACGGCGGAGAGGGAACAGCGGGGAGGGAACGGCGGAGAGGGAACGGCGGAGAGGGAACGGCGGGGAGGGAACGGCGGAGAGGGAACGGCGGGGAGGGAACGGCGGAGAGGGAACGGCGGAGAGGGAACGGCGGGGAGGGAACGGCGGAGAGGGAACGGCGGGGAGGGAACGGCGGAGAGGGAGCGGCGGAGAGGGAGCGGCGGGGAGCGAGCGGCGGGGAGCGAGCGGCGGGGAGGGAACGGCAGGGAGGGAACGGCGGAGAGGGAACAGGGGAGGGAACGGCGGAGAGGAAACGGTGGAGAGGGAACGGCGGAGAGGGAACGGCGGAGAGGGAACGGCGGGGAGCGAGCGGCGGGGAGCGAGCGGCGGGGAGGGAACGGCAGGGAGGGAACGGCGGGGAGGAAACAGGGGAGGGAACGGCGGAGAGGGAACGGCGGAGAGGGAACGGCGGGGAGGGAACGGCGGGGAGGGAACGGCGGGGAGGGAACGGCGGAGAGGGAACGGCGGAGAGGGAACGGCGGGGAGGGAACGGCGGGGAGGGAACGGCAGAGAGGGAACATGTGGAGTTCGCTCTCCTTCTCTTGATTGAACTCGGTGTGGAATATTCTGCTTCTCACCAAGAGGTTTTGACTGAAGTCCTGAAAACAATTAGCATGAAGATTTCAATGTTTATTCATAAAATAACGATAAATGACACTCTCAGAGTAAAATGCATGAGAAATGTTCTCCTTTCAGCTTGTTGGACTCATGATGCTTCATGCCGGGTGTTTTGATCATTAGGAAGAATCTGTCAAACAGCAGAAAGAGAAAGTTTTCAAATTAACCTGAGATCAAGTTTACTGAACATGAATTAAATGAAATCGTGTTCGTGTTTCTGCTCATCACACCATAATGAAGCAGTAAGTGTGTTTCTGTTGCTCCTGTTAGTTTTCATGATGAAATCTGAATATTTCATCTTCGCTGACGCTAAGCAGCAAACTGCCCTATCAATTCTGTTTATTTATCCACAAACTGATACAGCCTGCTTTAAATACCTCCTCAATGTTCTTCATCTAGATAAATGTTTCTGACCGTTACCTCCCACAGTTTGTTTAGGAGCTGAAAACCAGTGCTGACCTTTTTAATTTGTTGCAGAACGACATTAAACAGATATTAGAAACCACAAATACTTCCATGGAGCGGGTCTGATGTTTTCAAGACATCATGAGGGTCATCGTCACCGTTTGTTTGAACATTTCAACTGTTGAGATTTTATTTGTCTCTTTGGCTGCAGATGTCCTTCCTCCTCCTAAAAGCAGCTGCTCAGCCAGACTGCAGCCCTGATCACCCTAATCCATCACCTGAAATCATCCTGTACCCTTACAGAAAAGCAGATGTTGGGTTTCTCTGCGTTTCCTGCTCTGTCCTTAACGTTTCTTGATGATTCCGGCAGGGGGAAAATCACACTTTCACCGGCTGCTTTCAGTGAAGCAGCTGGGCCTTTGTAGAATCAGTAATAAAATCACATCAGCAGTGACAGATTTCAGACGTGAGCTGGTTCGGCTCAAACGGCTTCAGCAGAAGCAACTGGTCTCAGTTTCGCCGCTCAGGAAGTATGTCACTCATCTGGGAAGAGCGTCTGTGTCCAGAACCATCCTCCATCTGTCTTTTCCGTGCTCCTGTCTTCTGTCTTCACTTACTTTATAATTACTCGTCTCTTGATTGACTGTGGCTTGAAACAGAATCATGAAACTGACATTAGGTTGAGGAAGAGGAATATTTAGTCTTTCCACTGCACGTTTGAAGCCGTTTCTTCTCCTGGAGCCGGGATTGAACTGAGAGTGTGAAGAGAGCACTGGACTGCAGCTTCCTTCCAGGCTCCGCCCAGGTTCATTCTATAGGCTCCGCCCAGGTTCCTGTTATAGGCTCCGCCCAGGTTCATTCTATAGGCTCCGCCCAGGTTCATTCTAAAGGCTCCGCCCAGGTTCCTGCTATAGGCTCCGCCCAGATTCCTGCTATAGGCTCCGCCCAGGTTCCTTCCAGGCTCCGCCCAGGTTCATTCTATAGGCTCCGCCCAGGTTCCTGTTATAGGCTCCGCCCAGGTTCATTATATAGGCTCTGCCCAGGTTCCTTCCAGGCTCCGCCCAGGTTCCTGCCATAGGCTCCGCCCAGGTTCCTTCCAGGCTCCGCCCAGGTTCCTGCTATAGGCTCCGCCCAGGTTCCTTCCAGGCTCCGCCCAGTTTCCTGTTATAGGCTCCGCCCAGGTTCCTTCCAGGCTCCGCCCAGGTTCCTTCCAGGCTCCGCCCAGGTTCCTGTTATAGGCTCCGCCCAGGTTCCTTCCAGGCTCCGCCCAGGTTCCTTCTATAGGCTCCGCCCAGGTTCCTTCCAGGCTCCGCCCAGGTTCCTGCTGTAGGCTCCGCCCAGGTTCCTTCCAGGCTCCGCCCAGGTTCCTTCCAGGCTCCGCCCAGGTTCCTGCTATAGGCTCCGCCCAGGTTCCTGCTATAGGCTCCGCCCAGGTTCCTTCCAGGCTCCGCCCAGGTTCCTGCTGTAGGCTCCGCCCAGGTTCCTTCCAGGCTCCGCCCAGGTTCCTTCCAGGCTCCGCCCAGGTTCCTGCTATAGGCTCCGCCCAGGTTCCTTCCAGTCCGTTCCACCACTTGCGACCCTGACCTGACTCGCCCTCGCTGACGGCCCTCCTGCTGCCTCACACGCCGCCGGTGGCATTTCGGAGGTTCTTGCTTCCCACTGATCTGCACCTTCATGCACATGTCGACTGTTCACGCCTGTGGGTGGATCACACACTCTGGCCTGAAATATAGGATGCTGTCCTCGCTGAAGGTGTAATATTGTGTGTGTGTGTGTGTGTGTGAGTGTGTGTGTGTGTGTGTGTGTGTGTGTGTAAAACACTTGCCCTCACAAGTGCTGGGGCAGCTCCAGTGAGTCACAATGCCATGTATACTTCTCTCATCCAACATTTACAAGCCTTCTGCTCTCTCGCTCGCGCTCTCTCTCCCTCTGCTGCCAACACATTACCCATGCTCCACTGCTCCTCCTCCTCTCCTCCTCCTCCTTGTTTGTCTCCGATCATCGCCTCCTCTCTGTCGTCGCTCACTGCTTCCTTCGCTCTTCATTTTGTCTTTCGTGGTCGTACCATCGTTCTCTCGCTCTTCCACTCATCTGTTCATTCCTAGATTTTTTTCCTCTCCAGCAGTGATTCCCGACCTTTGATTCCCTGAAGCGTCTGCAGACGGCCTGGGTTTGTGTCGCGTTGCGGTGTCCCGTTGTGAGTGTGTTTGAGGCGTGGGTGTGCTGGTGGGTCCTGGACCTGGTCGGACCTCCAGGCCTTCAGGGAGCCACTGCTGCCCCGGCCTGCTCTTCATCTCTCCCCGGGCTGTCCTCCTCAGCCTCTTCTCCTCTCTTTGTTCCCGCTCATTCATCTTTTCCTCGTCTCTCTGCTCGTCAGAGGAGCCTCCAGCCTTCAGAGCGATCGGGCTGCAGCAGAGATAATATTGATTGATCACATTATACTTGCACAGGTGTCCTTGTTGCTGCATCCAGGCCCAAAAAGCTACCATTATTTTCCGAGCCCGTTCTCCTCAAACAAAAAAAAGCTCACCGCAATTAAATGTGGGGAGCGAGTCACGTGTTTCCCTTGGCCGGAGAGCGGCGTGGGGCCTGCTGTTGTTTGCTCTGGAGAGGCAGCGTCGCACGGAAGGAAAATAAAGTGATGCTTGATTATTACTTATGCTTGTTTAAAGGAGTAGTTGTCAAATACGATGAGCAAACATGAGCAGAATCAGCAGTGTTGACGCTCGCGAACGCCGCGGCGCTCCGTCAGATGTCCATATCTGAGACATCACTGCTCAAACCCGGCCAGCCCCGCTCACTTAAAATGTCTATTTTATTTCATAATCCATCAATATTATTGTTTTCCAGCCCTCCTGCTGTGTTCAAGGAGAAACAGACTCATCTTAGTCTAAAAATCAGGAATTATGTCAAACAATTTCTGTAAGTGGAATCCATAATAGGATGAAGTGTGTGTGCGTGTGTGTGTGTGTGTATTACAGTCTTCTGATGCAGCAGTTTGAGTATTTTTTCACGACCGCAGAAAGAAGCTATAGTTATGAAATAATGCATTTTGCTCTCACTTAACTTAAAAGGGCCAAGTTGACGTGAAAAACATTGATTGAAGGCACAATTTAAAAAGTAGACAGAGTTCAGTAACTTCCAGTTTAAAGACAGACGCTGTGTCGTCGCAGTATCAGGATACAAAATCTGATGAATAAATGTTACATTTACAGATGATTCATTTTATTAGTTAATCTTAATTTTAATCTTATATAATCTAATCTGAATATTGATTTTCGATTTTGAAAATGAAAGCTGAAATACGTTTATGCTGACAGCCTGCAAGTAGCACATTTACTGTCATCTAAATCCTTTTGAATGGAACGTTGCTGATGTTGAAATGTGAAACCCTGAAAACCACAGTAAGTGTGAGAAGATCCAGTGAGGAGGGAGGCTACTGCGGTCGGGTGATGTGGTACACTATGAAGCACACCTGGATCTTCAGCTGAGTTGATGAACCCACGGCCGGTGCAGTTAGTTCAGTTCATGAAGAGCTGAATGAGCTGCAGTGGAAGCTGGCTCTGTTAGAATCCGCTGGAGTTTGAGTTGAAAAATGAATAAACTCTCTTGTTTTGACCTCAAGCCGTTCTGTGTTCTAGAGTGTCAACTTCAACATTTTTACTCTTTTTCTGTTTTTAACTCTATTGATCCCTTTTGGGGAAATCAATACATATACTTGAAATAATGAGAGGAGTTTGAGGGAAGGTTATGTGAGGATGTAGAACTGCCGCCTGCTTCACTGCCAGATCCACTGGATGGACAGCCTGACTCGAGCTACACTGACTCCACTGATGGAGGGATGGATGGAGGGATGGATGGAGGGATGGATGAGCAGACACAGCAGATAGAGAGATGGATAGTTATTCGACCTCCAACATAATTCTCTAGACCTTCATCTGCACAGTTTCACTTTGCTAATCTTTCATTTTGAGATCCCATTTTGAAAACTCCGGGTGGTTTTGCCGGAGCTTCATTGACGGTTTACATACAGGCAGTGTTGTCGGAGGGAGGGTTGAAACCTCCTCTGAAGGTGGATTTTTCAAGGCTGGGTGTTGCAATCCTATTAACCTGGGTTTCTTTTTTAGAGAGTCTATCCCAATCAAAAGGGATTCTAAAGGAGTCCATTTAGAAAAGCACTCCAGCCAACCTTTGCCACCGGCCCTCTGTCTTCACTTGGAAATGACATATGAGGTTTCAAAAGGGATGAGACCACATTCAAGGGCAGTCCAAGTGCAGTTTGAGGTGAAACGTGGCTGTGAAAGGAAAAAACAGAAAACACTCACACATTCCGCCGCGCTCACCTTTCCTCCTCCTGCCTTTCTCTTTTCATACACGGGGAGAAGGAAAACACACGGCGAGAAAAAGCCCAGAGTTTAACACCGATGTCTTCTGCTGCTCTGAATAGAAGAAACCGTCTGTCTGAAGCGCTCTGGACGGTGCAGAGCGCCACAGCTCCGACGGTTCCAGACCGGGCTAACCCGAGCCGCTGCGGCGGGGTTTTCACCACGTGCCTGACTGGATTTGAGCATTGTGTGGCGGTTTCCGTCCTCCTCTGTCTCACCGACGACACAAACACACAGTGACCGCGGAGCTTGTGAAGGTCGGCGCTTCGGACAGTTTTCAGGTTCCCCGGCTCACTTCTCTGTGAGGCCGATTGTCAACAGACTGAATAGATTCATTTATTCCAGCAACCTTTTGTGGAGCTAATTTCTGCAATCTGCTCTTTGTACTCGGGTCCCGACAATCACTCTTCGGAGTTGGAAGGGGATTAAAGCTCGCCAGCTGAAAGAAAACCGGTGTGAATAGCTTTTAATTGTGACGAATGAGAGTGTTTTCCTGCCTCTTTCTCATCTGATTGTTTGCATTGTGCATATTTTCAAGTGGAAACGAGCAGATCTGCAGATAAAAGAATAACTTCATACACGCTTCATTCTGCCGTTTGTGCTCTGGGTTTTTTTGGGGTTTATTGTATTGTGAGTAGCTCACTCAGAGCCGTCGTCATTTACCAATCCGCCCAGCTGGATGTCGAAGGTACTGAACACCAATACTTTGTTTCAGTGACGCAGTCAAAACGTTCCCATCACTTCTCTGAGCGACTCCTTCATCTTCATCCCTTCACTCTGCTGTGATCCGCCGGTTCTCAGCTGATTCACCTGGTGGAAACGTCAGCTGCAGCTGTTCAGAGAGACAGCAGCTCTGCTGCTCTTCCATTGAGTTGCTCGTGACTTTTCACAGATGTGTGTGATCTCGGTTTAAAGCAGCACTTGTCGTCTGTGTCCTTGGTTTAGCGAACACGTCTAGAAATCATCTTTTCTCATGCTAAGGGTGGAAGTTACCTCGCCATGACTGACAGTACGGAGTTCCTCAGGGTTCTGTAATAGAACACTCACTGCGTTATAGGTCGAAGGAGGTGGGCTGGATTATTGAAGAATAGAACACATGGTGACAGACTGGAGCTTGAAAAATAACCACTTCATCTCATGTTTGCTCATCCAGAACAATCAGTGCATGTTCCTGGGAAACTCCTGCTGGGTTTTAGATTTTTGATTAATTTTTCATGACGGTTACGATATTCTTTCAGTCGTTTGGAGCCAGTGTATCATTTCTATATTATTCAATAACTGGATGCTTTAGAGCATCAGTGATGAGCCTCCTGTGCCGTGCAGTGCAGCCCTACAGCGGAACTCTGGCGTTTCCCGCCGCCACAGCCGTGACTGCCATGCTTTGAAAACCACTTTATGGTATTTTTAAGAGCCACGTCAGTCAAACATCTGGGCTTCTGGAACAGACCAGAGGACAGTCGACACGAGTTGTGATAAATGGAGCCGAGACGGGGGAGACGGACGGGGGACGGCAGGGCTGTAAGTAAGAGGAAGTGAGAGAAGAGCGGCACGTGGATAACCTGAGAGGGCAGCCAGGAGGAAAACAATTTGTCATGCTGTCCTTCTCTTTGTCCTCGCCCATTCTTTTCATTCTGCCGCCGCTTTTTTCCCCTCTCCCGGCTTTGTGCTGACTGTCCATCAGTTTGCTGTCTTTTTCACTTCCAGACACTCACGAGCAGCGCGACTGGATTTATATACAGACAGAGGCATGCCTTAGAATAATAAGGCCCTTTGCATTGGAGCAATATGTTGAATAAATGGAAATCTGTTGTGCAACCTCGGTCACTCTGCTCTGAACCTGGAACAATCAGACCGAAGCTGAGGTACCAGACGCAAACCCAGCGTTCTGACAGTCGTCCTCCTGTTCGGCGTCAGAATAATCAAGGAAGCTAGAAGGACTCAGGAAACTGGCACACATGTGGAGCTGCTGAAACGTGACATTGCATCCATCCATCCCTCTGAGGCCTGACGGCTGCGTCTCTGGTCTGAAGCGGCTTATTTTAACTGCTGGAGAAAATGAGTCAATAATGAAGAAGCTACCGATGCATCAGCTGATTGTCTCATATGTGAAGGACGAAGCCTGCAGTCCAGGAGGACTCAGTCCATGATATCTTCAACTTTCTGGGACATTTTGAATCTATACTCAGGCGTCTATGGAAATCACTCTTGATTTTCTGTGTATTTCTTCAAATGGAACAAATGGAGCAGAAACCCAGAATGAATCATAGCAGTTCTGTTTTTTTTTTAATGTGATTAATGATTTTTCATTGAGCTGCAGCAGGAAGTTCTGACACCATGTTCCATCTTCATCTTCATCTTCATCCTCCAAGTGAAGCATTGGCATCGGTTCTTCTGCAGCTCGTTCCCTGGAAAGCTGCTGCTGCCTCAGAGTTTCAGTGGCGGCGCCACGTCAGTCTTCTCCGTGTGGATTGGTAGTCACAGTCAGACAGTCGCATATAGAGGTGATATCTTATATTTTGGGCTGAATTCCGTGATCTGTGCCGCCTTCGGACGTGTGTGCTGCGCTTTCCGGTTTTATTATCAAGCCTTCCCCGCAGCGCGGCGCTTTGTTTGAACAGTGCGGTGGAGAAATCCACTGTGGCCGGCTCTCGGCAAGAACGAGAGGAGAGCGAGACTTAAACCGAGCGAGAGGAGGGGAGGCAGAGAGAGAGAGTTATTAGAAGTGTGTTTGTCTAAAGATATGTCGACACACACTGTGATGAGCTGAGTAAAGGCCACAGTGTGAGACAGCCAATAACCAGAGACAAACCAAATATTTAGTGCTGAATATCCTCTTCAACAGTCCGTCGGACAAGGTTTAACAAGAGCCGCCGTTGGTTACGTGGAGTAATGTGAAGGTCGCCGCCGAGCTCGGCATGAGACCAGCGTCTGGAGGAGGAGGGAGAGGCCAACATGCAGGTTTATGCAGCTCAACACACCAAGGCCATAGTCAGACCAGCTGCACAGCTCTGCTGGTCCACTTACTGCTCCAGACCTCTTTCTCAACTCAAACTGGAATTAAATGTGTGATGAAAGGTCTGCTGTGAGCAGAATGAAGGTGAGCATCAACAAGGCTCATTGACATGTCTCGAGTCTGTCAAAAAAACACTCTAATACTGCTGTTTTAAAGTGACTGAATTAATTAAATTAAATTGGATAGATTGAGCTTTTCGATAAATTGAATTTTTAAACACATAAACACACTACACATACCTACACATACATGCACACGTACACACACTCACAGGACTTACATCAGGGCACTGACTATCAGGACATGTGCCTCCACTGGGGAGCTTTGGTTTCAGACCAGAGAGCAAGGCATTGCAGTAATCTGACCGACAGGAGATAGAAGCTGCTTCAGCGCCTTTACATGGAAACCAGAAGTCCAAACGCTTTGAAATATCCTGGATTTCACATGGTTTAGTTGTGGAGTGAAGGAGGCCTGAGCTTCTGGAAGGAGCTCCCGGTGTGTCTGTCTCGAGAGGACGGAGCCGCCGTGTCCCTGGAAGCAGAGCAGCTGGTTAGCAGCTGGAGGAGCTGACGGTGTAAGGCCAGCAGGTCCGCCTGACAGGAGGGAGAACAGGCGCTCAGTGTTCCAGCTCGGACAGCAGCAGATAACCAGCTCTGACATGGTGCTTTAACAAGGTGGACCGCACCTCCACTCCACTTCCACAGCTCCAATAATCCGCTCACCGCAGCATCGTCTACCAGATGTCAGAGGAAACATGCAGACTGGCAGCTGAGGGGCAATTTTAGTCACTTGTGTTAATCGTGAGTCGACGAGAAAACATTAAATCACAGCTTTGTTGCTGTGAAGCAAATCATCAGCATAACTACTTCCCGCTGCTGGAATATCAGTATAATCTATAATAATCTCAGCCCAGCTGGTCTTGGATTGCAGACTCAGGGTTCTTTGTGTGCAGCTTGCATGTTTTCCCTGTGCATGTGCAGGTTTTCTCTGAACTTCAAGCCCTGCCTGGTGGAGCATTTTTCAGTTTGTAGAGACTTTAAGAAAGTCAGATTTTCGGGGCGTCTCCTCTGAAACCCGATGAACCGCGGGTTTGATACCTCGAAAGAGGAAAAGAACGTCACATAGTCAATTCAACCGATATGAAAAATGACAAAGTTTAAACAAATTGAGCAGGACGGAGCGAGATGAGCCGCAGCAGAGGACTGGAATCCACTAACTAGTGGGATGGAGATGATGATAGATGAATTTTAGATCCTGGATGTGTCAACTCAGCGCATCGGAGCCGCTGCACAGCTGGGCTTCAGTAATATTTCATTTTTCCCTCTCTCTTGAAAATCTATAATCCATACGGCTCCTCCGTCGCTGCTCATATCCCATTCCTTTTGCCATCTCAGGCTTCCTGCCTCCGACTCCGGGCTCCCGGGCTGATGAAGCAGTGCTGCTGAGTCGGGCCTTTAGTTTGAGGCCTCCACAGAAACCCAGTGGATCACCAGGCTCAGGCTGATTCCACAATCTCTGGAGCGGATCTGAAATGTGGATGAGCGGAACATCTGGGATCCTGGGCCAGCCAACAGCGGACCGTTCAGCTGAAGGCTGAGAGCCAGTGAGCTGCTGCTCTGGGTCTGCGCTCCTCAATCTGATTGTTGGATGTGATTGTCGCTCTCAGACTTGTGTTTCATAACTTTGCAGGTCATATCAGGTTACATTCAAATGATGGGAGGAAGGAGGATGTTTTCCAGAGTGGAGCCCTCCTAATGAATTATGGTTCTTTGATCATCTTGATCCTGGTTCTCAGATCCTCTCCTGTCTTGCCTTGTGTAAGTCGATGGCTTCATGATTCCTCTCATCTAATGAGATGGGAGCTGCAGTCTGTGGTTCACTTTCTGCAGAGTCCGAAAGCAAATCCTCTTCCAGCGGTTCTCAGTCTGTTTTCCCAGGAGACCCTTGGAGGTGTGGATCTTCTGGAGGTCCTCTGGAGAGCTGCTCCACTGCAGCGTTCGGGTCGAACCAAAGTGTCTCATGCAGGGAGGAGGATGGCCACGTGGAGATTCTGGATCGCTCCCATGAGGAGGATCCGCTGGTAACTGTCCTGTTCAGATGTTTGCTTGGTTGATTCCTCAATGCAGCGATTGGCTGGAGCTCCGAGGAGCCACACAGGGAAACATGCTGCCCGTTCCAGTTGCTGCTGACTGGACTTCAGCTTTGTGTGCTTCAGGATGACGTGGACATGTCGGAGTCCAATACTTTAGACTCCACCTCCTCTTGCCTGAACAAACCAAACACTGAGATAAATATTCAAACCATGTGAAAGTAGTTCACCCTCATATCTGAGGCCATTCATGAGAAAGAACGACCAACTGTGGTTTGGTGTTGAAGGATTGTAGAAGACCTCCATCGACCAATCATTGCCTTTTTACAGCAGTGAGTGGAATGATGAGGACTGACGTCTCCAGCCGCCTTCCCAAACAGAGCTGTGGGAGTAGAGGAGTCCACATTCCCCCCTGAGGTGCAAACACCTATTAAAGGGTTTGGTTTTCAGACTGTCTGTCTGTCTGTCCCAGTCCAGTTAACACGATATCTCCACAATGCCTCCAGGACTGTCTCTGTCACTCAGACAAAATGATTAAATTTAGATAGGCGCAGGTCGACTGACACTGTCATTTTCGTCTCGTTCTTCCATTCTGGTGCAAACTTCAAGCTTTTTCCTTTGTGCTGTATGTTTGAACAGTTTTCTGTATCTTTAAAGGAGATCAGACGTCCTGTCGTCTCACGGTGAAGCATTCATGAACCATGAAAGGGGTAGAACGCTCATCCGGGGCTTTCACTGTGGGGTTTGCATGTTTTCTCTGCATATGAGGGTTTTCTTTAACAGTACAGAATGGAAAGACGGTCTTGTTGGGTTCGGTGTGGACTCTGAAAGGAGTGAGTGTATACTGTGGAGCGTCTTGCTGACTCGACCAAGCAATGCCTTTCTAGGATGTGGTTGGTTCTGTTCCAGGGTCTGGAGCAGTACAGTGGAGTTCATCTGCAGCTTGTCTGGTGTTTTCCTGACAGAACATGTCCATTCTGACCTGGCGGCTCTGCTGTGCCTCTCGCGGTTCTCAGGTTTGGGGCTGTTGGCAGCAGATGGCCGTAAAGAGCCTGACCAGAGACGAGGCGTCGGCTCAGGTTACTGCTAACTGCTGGACGTCCCAGCTGATAACATCCTCTCATTAACCCCATCCAGCCTGGGGGGACGAGGCCCTGAGACAACAGCTTCTTTATCCGTTTAAAACCATCAATGAAACCAAATATCTGAAGTGAAGTGAACAGCTGAGCCAAATACAATGTCGGAACCCAAAAAAGGTCAATGATGTGGCGAAATCGATCAAGTTCATAAACCCAGACTTCAGGTTGTTCTTGAAGGAAAACCTTGAAAACGTGTATCTTTTTAAAACAGTGTTCCCTCGTTTTAATGGAACAGTAATGGACTTTAACTAGAAGCAAAGCAACGCTGAAGACAGATGTGGTGCTAATTGGAAAACAGCTGGAGGAGCGTTATGCAACATATCTGAATGGGCGAGTCAGTAAAATCACAGGTGGAATGAAAAAAAGCATTTTGAAGTAGCACAAGCTCTGAAATGTAAAGATGGACAGAACGGCAACAGTCTGAACAAACCGAACTGTGTCTGATCATTATGATCCAAAAAGTAAAAATGTTCGATCGTTTTATCAGGTTCAAACGGTTCTCCAATGTGTCAGTAATGTATTTCCAGAGTGGAGAAATCTGCCTCGGTCCAAGATCAAACTGTGATTCTGATCTTTTCCTATCCGACCCAGCAATTTGCATCTTTAAACTTTGACTATTACATTATTTCAACCATAAAACAGACATTTCTTAACATCTGAAAGGTGCAGCGATGGTCAGGAATCAGACAGTGTCTCACAGTCGTATTTGATTTATCGTTGGCACTACTGTATGGTGAAGGTCTGCTTGAGCGTATGCTGCTGAAAACCTTAACGTTCAACATATTCCCAGGAACATATGGAGCCAACATGTTTGTCAGAGAGGGCAGCTCTCCATCGCAGACCACCGCGCCTCATCAACGCCGATTACAGCAGAAACCACGGAGCTGACAGAGGTGTGTGCATGCAGGACAGGAAATAGAGCATTTTGATTAGCGGGTGCAGCGGCCCCGCCTCTGGACCTGTTGGCTGGACTGTGAAATGCCTCCTCTGGACTCTGGCCTCCCTCCACCGGCTGCAACGCTCGGTAATTGTCAGACTCTTAAACGCTGTCGTGGATTGACCCCGGCGTTTTCCGTCCTGTCCTTTTCTGTCCTTCCACCGTGTTTCGCTTTGGATGACACATTCAGAGAAGAGGGGGAGAAGAGGGGGACACGGGGGGGGGGGGGGGGGGGGGGCAGTGGGGGAAGGAGGGAGGGAGGACAGGAGTGAGGGTAAAGGTGGCAATTTGGCAATATCAGCAGAGCACTGAAGTGCAATCAAAAGTCCTGTCTGTCTCACAGCACTCTGTGTGTGTGTGTGTGTGTGTGTGTGTGTGTGTGTGTGTGTGTGTGTGTGTGGCACTCAGAGGGAGACTCCATTAGCGAGTACCACTGTCAGGTCACCAGCCGAGATACCTGTCAACACAGTGCAGAGAGCAGAGTAGAGCAGAGTAGAGCAGAGTAGAGCAGAGTAGAGTAGAGTAGAGCAGAGTAGAGTAGAGTAGAGTAGAGTAGAGCAGGTAACGCTTCATTTATCCCAAATTCGACTGAGCAGCTCCAGAACAGCTAAATGAAAGATGAACGAAGATGTCGAGGAAACAGGACGGAGTGTAAATCCATGTAAAGCCATCTTGGTTCAGACCTGCTGCATCATGTCTTGATCTTATCGACCAGACCTGGTGGTGCTCTGGGGCAGACAGCTGATCAGGTTGGTGATCGACACTGTTAGAATGACGACGCTGTTCAGAGTCACTGGAAACTTCATGAAAAACTTCCATTCTCCTTCAGTTGTCATCAAAATGCGACTGTCAAACTTTTCTGATGAAAAACAACAAAACAAAGCCCCCTGCTTCCAGCTGAAGGGAGCAGTGAGTGTGTGGAAGCAGGTCAGGCCAGCGTTCTGCCGGGAGTGTGACGTGGGGCCTCGGCTTCCTGCTGTGCCGCTCTGCCGCCGGGCGCCAGGACAGAAATGACCTTCGTCTGCGACCGCCCTGACCGTCTCCTCTGACATGCTGGAGTCGTGCTGACCCAGACGGAGGCCGGGCGCTGGACGCTGTGGACAGGACCCCGGTCAGACGTCCCTGTCCTGACGCTCAGCTGAGGCTGTTCTCTGTGTCCACACCTCGCCGGCTGATTGTGAGACTTGCTGATTGGGTGTTCGTCTCCCTGAGCAGTTGATTGTTTTTTTTTTAAGTCTGACTCACGTAGAGAAACAAACGGCGGTCCAGCGGCAGCCGGCTTTACAGCCCTGATCTGAAGTAATAGACTGGTGCTACCTCCAGTCAGCACGCCGGCGGTGAGTCACGGTGCTCAGCCTGTTTGCTCAAATGAAATCTGTTCCTCCGCTCGGTTCCTCAGCCAGAGCCGCCGCAGCAGCTCATTATCCCCTCCGGACCGCTGCTGTGAGAAGAGTCACAGCACAGCGTTTGACCTGTCCCCAGAACCAGACCGTGACGTGAAGACCCTCACAGGGGCCGGAGAACACTGGAGAACACCGTTCAGAACGCCATCCATGGGCAATTTGGAAGTGAATTCAAAATCCGCCTTAACATTAAGACCAGCAGCCTGACGCCGAGTCGGCCCAATGTTGGGGCCAAACGGGTCCGGCTGATGGATAAAGTCCTCTGAAGGCGGGTCGGCATCACGTGCGCCCTGCACACGGTCCGCCCGTGACAGGTTCTATCAGTAGATCCTGACCTCTGCAGATCCAGATCCGACACCGTCTAAACGGTCTGGATCAAACAGGGCGGAAACAGTCTCCACTTGCAGCCTAATGTCATCCACTAAGACGGACTAGAACCCACCAGGGAGCGGTTTACCTTAAGCCAGGATTACCTGATCTCCACCTTATTATTGATCAGGATGTAGTTTGTAGTATGTTCTAGAAGCAAGTGTGTTTCTCTGGAAATGGTTTCCAAGCACGGTCCCTGAGCAGAGGACGTTTTCCTTCAGCGTTTGACTCTCACATGTGGGAAGGCTTCATCAGTGCAGGACAACACCTGCTGCCGTCACGCATGTCCTTCATTATTCCGACCAGTAATCCCAGCATGCTTCCTCCCAGCTGGACTCCTCGGCCCGGTCAGACCGCACAGGTGCTGAAAACCCGCTGAATATCACAAGCATTGCAGAGAGCATCAGACATTTCACAAGCACGCTGATAAAAATACCCCACCACTCCGCTCACCTGTTTATGCTGGTCAAACTGTTCAAACTACTACTTTTTTACTTGTAAAATTATCAGAGTTTTGTATTTTGAACAAATATTCTTGACTTTCAATACTAGATATACGTATTCATATGAAGACAATTACTTGAATCTTCACTGTTGATTTCATAGATTCAGTTAAGTTAAATGTGTGTCTCCTCAGACTGATTTTTCACAGCGGAGAAAGAAAAGTCCCTGTACACTCAGTTCATATATAGATATGTATCCACACACCCTGCAGCTGCTGAGTCGACACCCACACACACCACATACACAAGCTTTCATTTTGTCCACAAAGTCCTAAGAAAACGCAAAGTTTGTTATTCCCACCAATTCTATATTCTGATTTACCACTGAATATCTTCCTTATTCCAACACAGACTGCTATTAAAACCACATCAGAAGAAACCAAATGAGAAGAGGACATGAAAACTGTCAACACGTCTGACTGTGTTTACCTTTAACGACCAGCCATTCCTCTTCATTTCATTCAAACCGAGGCGAGGCGGCTCAGTGACACAAACTGCTGTCACAACTCCTTTTTCTCTTTTGAACAGTGTCGCTGCTGCTCCTGTAATCCGGAACACTGCCTCCGTTTGTGAGGCTGCGGCTTCAGAAGCACTTTAATGCATTGTGTTGTTTAAAGATTCCTCTAACCCCAGGGTCGCGCCCGCCTGCTGCAGTGTTTCTGTTTTCTGAGGAGCCTCAGACGCACGGAGCCGCCGCCGCTGTAACCACTGCTAGCGTGATGTAAGCCCGGGAAAATAAGATTTAATTTCAGATTAGCCCCACTAAATATTTCAAGGAAAAGCAAAGATGCTTCTGCTGCAGCCCGAGTGTGTATCACCGCACGCATACATGGACAATAGTGTGTGTGTGTGTGTGTGTGTGTGTGTCTGTGAGCAGCAGGTATGCCCTAACATTCTCCCCCTATGCTCATCATGAATAAACATCTGCTCCGACGGCAGATTTAACAGCTTGTAATATGTAATACACCCTATCACTGTGTGTGTGTGTGTGTGTGTGTGTGTGTGTGTGTGTGTGTGTGTGTGTGTGTGTGTTAATGCTCAGTATCAGAGCTGTCTGTCAGCCCGCCGTGCCTCTGCATAAAAGGCTGTGTTGAACGAGCCCTCGGCTCTGTCACTCTCACACACTCGTCCCTCGTCCTGTCCTTAAACGTCTCACTCTCGCTCCTCCTGCTCACTCACTTCATTGTCTTCCTCTCTCTCTCTCTCTCCTCCATTCATCTCCGGCGTTCTTTCTTCCCCTCTTCAAACCCCCGGAGCCGCCGCTGTGTTTGCTGAGCGGCTCTCCTCCGTGACTCCTGATTATTCCTCTTCTGTAATCTCTCTCTCTCTTTGTCCCTCTCTCACCTGTTTGCTCAGCAGAGATAAGGATACACTCCTCCTCCTCCTCCTCCTCCTCCTCCTCCCTCGCTCTCACCACGCTCATGTATTTTTCCATGCTTTCTTTCCCAGTGGTTTGAACAAGGACCTGGCTGTACAGCTGTTTGCTGTGATCGTCTCCTGAAGCTCAGACCTGTCAGCTGATTCATAAATGCATCATGTCAAGTATTTGACGGCTTGGGACACGAAAATGCTCAAGACAAATATCAAAAGACCGTCTACTGACTGTCTTTATTCACACTCAGACTGGAGTTCTGACTCTTGTTGACAGTGGAGAACTCATTTCTAAATGTGAGAACATGTGTGAGAAGATCAGCTGGTGTGAAAGCAGCCTGCAGATGCTGGAGCAACATCTGGAGCTCAGTGTGGTGTGGCCCTCATTCAGCCTCCTGTCTGCTGGAGTCCCGTCTCCTTCATGCCGACCAAACGCCGGCAGTCTGACAGCACTATGGAGACGCTCCGGTCGTACTGGGCGAGGCGCTCAGACAGCCGGGTGAGGGTTTGACGCCCGTGGCCACTGTTGGCCTCGCGTCGGACCTGTGGGGCGAATCTCAACTCAGACAGTTGGATAAAGAGAGAGCGGCTGCCGCGACGACCAGATGAATACTGCAGGACCTTCTGGCGCCTGGAAAGCTTCACTTGAGTCTGCGTGTCGGTCCATATACTGAACATGAAGTTCAATCTTTTTATGTCCAACTCAGACATCTGGGAGGGTTCCCTGAAAGGACTGGACTGCTAGTGGAGTTCCAACTCATCAAATCGAGTCCTCAGTGAAGTCTGGTTAGACTAGTGCAAAGAGACAGTCCTGGCTGTTCACACCTCTTCATCTGAAGCAAACGCAGCTTCTACGCTGACCAGAGCCGGGCTCACTGATCGGCTCGGACGCAACGGGAAGCCTCGCCCCAGCTAGCAGCTAGCAGCTAGCAGCTAGCCACAAGCAACAGCAATATACAGTCATGACCATCTATAAGTGAACTCCTGCTGTTAATCACCACTCCACGTCTGACGTCTGACCTCCAGATGATTTCTTTCTGCATCTGTTTCTTCTGACTTGTGCCGTTGGCTTCGTTTGTTGACTACCCAAAATGCATTGCGCTCCACATCACATCCCCTCACTGCAGGTACTGGAAAGTCCACTTAAAGGGAACTCAGGCTCATGGTTTCAAGAGGACCTGGGTTCAGGGGAGCTTTAATACATGAGCAAAGGAAGAGGACTTTCCCAGAGAGTCTCTGAAGTGGACTCTGGTCTGGATCAAACAGGACTAAAAGTCCCTGAAGTGGACTCTGGCCTGGATCAAACAGGACTGAAAGTCCCTGAAGTGGACTCTGATCTGGATCAAATTGGACTGAAAGTCCCTGAAGTGGACTCTGGTCTGGATCAAACAGGACTGAAAGTCCCTGAAGTGGACTCTGGTCCAGATCACAGGACTCTGTGAAAGCACATTTAGATATGGTGGAACAGAAATAGACAGTAGCACGGATTAAGGTGACAAGACATGGGGAGTATATGGAACCATCATAAAAACATTATGAACATAATATTCAGTGTTTTCCATCAATGAAATGTTAAAGTCGTGTCTTCTGGGTCAGTGTCTCATGGTGTTTGTGGTCGTCTCGTCCCGTCACATCTGCATCCTGGCTTCATCTCACAGCAAGTAAGCTTTGACAAACACATTCTGTTTCAGAAATAACACGTCAAATTAGACTTGGACCATTAGTATAACCTGATCCAGAACCAGGACAACATGAGACAACAGGAACCTGAGGGAAAACCAATTAACAGGGACAGTTCCAGCTCTGGTTTATTGAGTCTGGGTCTGGTTTAAGAAAAACTGGGTTGGTTTTTAAAAAATCAGCGTTAACCATAAACAGAGTGATCTAAATAGATAAGGGTCTCGTTCTGGTGTTGAAAATCTGGGTTAGAGTCACTTCCGAGAGTCAGATTTGAGTCCTGATTCTGGTTTAATGAGACCTCGTCCAATCAAGTTTAAGAGACTGGGGATCATTTCAGAGTCAGAATTTAGGTCCAGCTCTGTTTTATAGTTCAGGCAGAACTCTTGTTTGACAGGTTTGGTTGGAACAAGGAGACACTGTGGGTGGTCTTAAAGAGTTTAATCAGAGTGTGGGTCCATCTGAAGAGTCCTCATGTGGCGACTCAAAAACTGTGGTGGATTCAGTCCAGGTGATAAACCTCATTGTTTAAGAGCAGAGGTCTGGTTAAACCAACCTAGTCTTGAAGAGTTTGGGTTCATGTTCAGGGTTCAGGGTTCAAGGTTCAACCGGGTTAAACAGTCTGGAAGATTCTAGATCTACTTTCAGGAGTTGTGACTGAGTCATTTTCAGTGGTCCAGTTGAGGTTTTGTGTTCTCCTCAAAAGAACAAAAGAAAAAACGTGTTAAATTCTTTTCCTTTAGAATGTCTTTCCCCCTTGGAACGGCCAGGTCTGACAGACGATCTGGAACGAGGCGGTTGACTGTTCTTTATCGATTGCTTCCTGGTCCAAGAAGCAAACCAGGCGGGTGATCACCGAGGCGTGGAGCCGCTTCATAGGTCCGTCATCACAGCGAGGGTCCGTGTTTACCATGACGCAGAACATGATATGAACCCTCATATGGCAGATGCTGCTCAGGTCAGGAATCAGGAGGCATTAGCGGTGTGTGTGTGAGTGTGTGTGAGAGGTGAATGACCACTCTGCAGGACACTAATATGCTCCGCTGCATGCATGTGTGAAGAGTCACTAACCTCTCCACAGGCTGCAGCAGGGCGTGTGTGTGTGTGTGTGTGTGTGTGTGTGTGTGTGTGTGTGTGTGTGTGTGTGCACGTTCAGCTGTATCTGTGTGGACCAGCTTGTGTTTCTCAACGATCACAGTGAGGACATTAACCAGAGATGTAGATGAGAGGACCTTCACTCTTCCTTACAGCCGTCCAGAGGCCTGTTTGTGCGCTCAGTGCTGTTTTTGTCAGGTTAAGGTCATTTCTGCACTTATTTCTATTTCAGCATTAGCAGGATGCATCAAAAGCAGCAGGAAGCAGCAGGGCCAGTAGGCTAGCAGGATATCAGCAGGATGTATTAGCATTGGCGGGATGTATTAGCATTGGCGGGATGTATTAGCATTGGCAGGATGTATTAGCATTAGCGGGATGTAGCAGCATTAGCAGGATGTATTAGCATTAGCAGGATGTAGCAGCATTTAGAGCTCAGTGAAGTTCAGAGTCCATATATCTCAGAAGTGATTTTCAGCTGATCGCAGTCAGCTCTTTAGTCTCATGAGTTCTGAGTTCTAGTTGTGTCTCTCCTTCTGGAGTTTGCATGTTTCCTCTGTCTTTCTCTCTCCCTCTTTCTGTGTGTGTGTGTGTGTGTGTGTGTGTGTGTGTGTGTGTGTGTGTGTGTGTGTGCGTGCGCACTCTGGAACGCTTCTTGTCCGATCATGGATTTCTCCGGTGTAACACGGTGATTTGAGCCGGAGAGAGGGAAGCTGTGCAGCAGTGACTTTGCGAGGCCGCCGTCGCCGGCTGTCCTTGTCTCACCGCTGTGTCCGTGACTCCGGTCAGCCCAGCGAGCTGCCAGCCCATCCACCGCATCTTTAAATGCCTCTGCAGGTGACACAGGAAATACTGGACGAGGGTCATAGAGCCACTTCATCCACCTCTCCTGACAGTGCATCGTGTTAAAATAATCAGCAGTTTCTGCAGGATTCTGCTCAGTGTTTACACAGGAGATTAGACTTATCTTAGATTTGCATCACTCTAGAAATAACATATATATTATTTTCTTTCAGTTTTGATCACATGCGATGCTTCCTAGCTCTGCTGTTTATGAAAATAGAAAGAGAATTTGCCGTGCCTGAATTCATGTGGTATTTTAACACTTCCTGGGGTGATGTGATGAAAACGGCGCAGCCTAAAAAACAGAGCCGCAGGCTTAAAAATGACGAAGACACCGGAGCACAGGAGGACTTCCAGCTCCTGCGGAGATCTCTGCGGCTTTTTACACCAAGCAAGCAATTTAATTAGCAGCTAGCTGTCCTGAACGTACAAAGATCACGAAACAGAAAATAAATGAAGTGGACACTGGACTGGCAGTCCAGTCAAGATCCCGACAAGAAGCCACGTCCAGAAACCTGTTTTTATCTCAGAAGTGTTGTAACAGCGTCTGTTGGACGGCAATCAGGACATTTGCTGTTAAGTTAACCTGAGTCTGGATTCACAGACACTCGTACGGCGCTGCGACAGCAGCAAATGAATATGGATGACTGGCTGCTGACGGGGGTGAGGCTGATCTTCACTCACAGCAGGAAGCATGTGGAGGTCAGAGCGACGGACGCCTTTTCCCAGACTCCCTTCGGTCAGCTCGCAAAGAAATACCGCTTTGGTTTGTAGGAACTCAGTATGCTGTATGGAAAGGACAACAAAGCAACTTTTGGTGCAAAACACCAATAATTCTAAGAGGAACAACAATCAGACGAAGCAGAAACTTCTGACCAGAATAAAGAGGCAGATTTAGGCAGAAAGGAGCCGTTAAGAATGCGTCTTGTAATGTGTGAAAACATGTGGAAGCGGAGCGTTCCACCTGCCGTCGCTCTTCCTTCGGTAGTTTTTCTTTAAAAACACCTTTGAATCAAGACATTCCAGATTTGTTCAGTGCTGCTCGCTGCGGTGGACACTGAAGGACAGAACGTTAGAACTTTCTCCACTGAACAAATGTATAAGAGGGAAAAGAAAGAGACTTCTGAAAGGTCCTCTTGTAGCCAGCCGGTTAGTATTTATAACCGGGAGAATCACAGTTTAGCACACATGGCATGAGGAACATCATTTTTGTTTGAGAGCCCTTAACAGAAGGGTTTTTCTGTGTTTCTTGCTGCAGACTTTGTTTGCATTGAGAATTTCATAGAATTTGTCCATTTTGCTGATAGTGCATCAGAGCGTGGGGACGGGGTGGTGCAGTGGATAGCACGTCGAGGGAACCCGATCCGAACCCCTCGGATGAGGGACCCTCAGACGACAGCCGTGCCGTCTCCCAGGAGCTCTCTGCTGCTCAGGACCGGCCCGGCCCTCGCTGGTCGTCGCCAGGCGGCGGCGTGTTGTTGGAGTGGCGAGGAGAGTCAAGAGCAGCGAGCCGCCCGGGGAGACGGGAAATGAGTTTCCAGTGTGTTGAGGTTGAGTTCCTGATCTGTGAATGAACAAGGACAGAAGAGGAGAGGTCAGGCAGAGTGTATTGTGGAGTGCTCAGGTCTTGCTCAGCCTCTCATAAGGCACTCACACACACTATTTACCCACTGACACTGAACCGCGTCCTGTCTTTGGTTCTGTCAAACTTAATGCAGTCAGCGTCTTGCGTGCAGGGCTCTGATGTTATGTACACCTCTCTTTTTGCTGACATGTCCTCAGGAGTCGCCGTCTTTCTCTTCCTTTCAGACTGACTTCCATCACAAACCGCTGGGCGAACGTTTTACCGCTCAGATGTGAATCAAAGAGAGACAGGAGCATGAGGATGGAGGACCTTCAAGGCTCAGTGTGTCCAAAGCTTTTTAAAGCTTGTGTGTATCAGCAGGGATCGCCGGTCGGCGGCGAGCCAGATGAGGAAAAGGTCTCACACTCCCACGCTGGACCGGTCTGCCGTCCAGACACACCCCAGGAGGCAGGAGTGTGTCCGAAGGTCCTGCTCCTTCAGTAATCAGCTGAGCGTTCTGCTCTTGTCCGAGCCGTGCAGCTTCACTGTGATCCTCAATAATTACATCAGTTAATTCCTGGTCTGCGTCCATCAAAACGATGTAGCCCAAAGGCATGATGGTGCCTCCACCATGCTTTGTGATGTCTAGGCTGGGCTCTGCGTTCCCGGGGAGCTGGTCCTGGGTTTGATCCCAGGAATGAGGGGCTCACCTCCAAGCCTTGTTGCCGTTCCGTAGTGCCGCCCTCCTTGTTCTGGACTCGATGGTTTCTGTGTGGATCTGACTGGAAACGGGTCGATGTTGCCATGACGATTGCATGCCAGGTTAGAAGTGATCATCATGAGAGTCTTTGGGTCAGTCTCCATCTGTGGTCGAGCGTTGGGACCAGGGGCGGACTTACCATTAGGCGAAACTCGGCAGCTGCCTAGGGCCCCAAGTTCCTGGGGGCCCCATAAAACTCCTCATACACTTATGGTTAATACAGTTATTGCTTATTTGTACACATTAATTATGTTTTGATTGAAATCCTGTCGCTAAAATGCCAGCAGAATGCTTATTGTATTATGTGTGTCTCGGGGCCCCCCTTCAGTCTCCACTACATTGGATCAGTCCATCTTACTGTGCATGTGCAGAGAGGATCCAGGAAGAGCAGCAAAACATACGAAAACAAACGGCGCGAAGACAAGAGAAGAGAAAAGAACAGAAAAGAAAAAGATGATGAAAAGAAGCTACCCCAGCGGTGCTGAAAAAAGGAGGAAAAAGGAGGAAAGCAGAAAGCTGCTCTCAAAATGCCCCAAAGTGACGACATACTTCACCGCGGCAGCGGCTCCAGCAGCAACCCACCACGGCCCCAAGCCAAGCTGTCCCCGACCAACTCAACCCCAGACACCTGACCGACTCGGTCCCAAGTAACTGTTCCAATGGAACAGAGCACATTTAGAGCAGCTGCACGTTGTTTTTATTTTTTTAATTCTCGTGAACGTCTGTGTGCGTCTCTGCGATCAGCGGATGGTGCGTTCAGGAGCGTCGGAATGTTAGTTACTACTGAAAATAACCGGGGTTACAATGGCTACATGTGAAGGATTTGTGTGAGTTCCCCCCCCCCCCCCCCCCCCCCCCCCAAACTGACCCCTATGTGCAGATGGTTTTAATGAGACAGATGTTGCAACTGAGGCTTTACTGTTCATGGTATTAATCATGATCAAACATAGTCTGAATCAAAATAAAATACAATATTCACAACAACCAGCAAGTGTAACGGCGACGTCAACACCTGTTTGGGAGGGTCAGCTGTCGACGTGTGGAGATGAGCAGCTAGTGAGTATCAAAATGGCGTGTGTGTTGTCTTCTCATTTGAGAGGGCCCCATTCCTGCCTTTGCCTTGGGCCCCAAATTTGTTAAATTCGCCACTGGTTGGGACTTCACACCTGCTCCAGAGCTCGGGTAATAAAAGAGTGTGAGACAGATCCCAGAACAGGACCTGGATCCCAGACCTGAGCCATCGGTACCGGGCCTGACTCTGAAGCCTCGGCAGATTAGTTTTTGAGGAATCGGTGGAGCGCAGGCGGAAGCTTTCAGTGAGTCTGAGCTGATTTCTCTGGTCTGCTTCTCCAGCAGAAGATAAAACCTGCAGCTAATGACCCAGCCTGAACGACGCAGCGCCTCCTGATGGAGCTACAGTGATTACTTTCAGTGTTTTATGTCCATCAGAGTCTCTCCATCTAATTTCTACACAGCAGTTCTGAAAGCGTTGAATTAACTCTGAGCGCGTTAAAGAGGCGACTCATGCAGACGCTTCCGGAGTGTTTTAGAGTTATCTGTGTTACACCTGGTAAATGTAGAGTACTATTAACACCACTGCTCATGATTAACTCTATACAGCGTTAACTTTCACACAGTGTTAAAAGAACCCGACACAAGTGTTCATTTAACACCTGAATTTAACACTACAAAGTGTCTATATGTGTCCAGCCTTTAACGCTCTCACAGTTATTTTAACGCTGCGTGGGCAGACTATCCGCTGTGAAAAAGATTCCTAAATCCTGTACACCTTCCATATTTCATGCCTTCTCCTGCACATTTGGTCATCGGGTTGTGTTTTAAAGATGACCAGGACTTCCACTGTCTGCCGCCACGCCGGCAGCAGGAAGCAGGAGGCGGGTTCACCTGAAGCCTGCTGTCTCCGTCAGGTTACGTTTCTCTGCAGTAGATTGAGGAACACTTTAAAAACTGACTTCATGTCTCATGACCAATTTAATCTGTTTCTCTGCTTCTGTTTGATGGAGTCTTGAAACATGGTTCTAAATAGGAAATAAAGTTGTCTTCCTTTAGGAAGATATAGTTTATCAGCTCCGTTATGCTCACTCACCTTTTAATTCATTCTCTTAAATTAGTGCAAAATATTTTTTTTTTTTCGCTCTGGAAAGACTGAATCTTATTTCAGCTTGATGAGAAAGTCGTCCCACCTGCTTAAAGGTAGTTTTCAAAGAAAAGGTGAGTTCAGCGTCTTTCCAGTAAATTAAATTCTGAAACGTACATAAGGAATTCAAGCCAGTGAAAAAGAGTTTCTTTAACTGAAACCCTCAGAGGAAGACTTGGCCGCTGAAGCCGTGGCGCCGCTGTGGACCACGGGCTGAGCTGGATCCAGAGACATGGTCTACCCGCTGATCAGGTGCCTGCAGACAGACCAGATCCACGACTCCCAGCACGACTTTGGGTCGGTTACAGAGTCCCGTGTCAGTGTGGGACTTCACTCTAGATCATTGTCTGGGGGTCCCTAAGACATACAAGCCCCTCAAGCATCTAATCCAGGGGTTCCAGGATCCTGGTCCTGGTCCTGGAAGGCCACAACCCAGCCCTGCTTCAGGAGGGAGTGGAGGAGGAGTGGTCCAGCCGTTTCAGGTCCTGATGCTGATCACCCACAGCGATCTGATCTGGTTGACCCAGAAGCTGTAGCGGAGCCAGAGTGGGGCAAGGGGGCGGTCACCCCAGGGCCCACAGGGTCATAGGGCCCCTTTTAATTTGATGTGTTCACATTTAATCATAAATAAATTATTATAATAAAATGTGCAGTGTCTGCCAGAAGGTATACCATATGAGTGTGGGCTCCAATTTGCCAATTCTTACATTACGACTGTCCATGAATGCATCAGAGCTGTAAGCCAGCTGATTGGCTGTGCGGCATGAACAAGTTTTTTTCTTTTGCACTTGATCTGAACTCTTTGGAGGGAAGTTAAAGAGCAAAAATGGAGAAGAAAAAATACCAATCTGGAGCATTCAAGCGAAAAGCAAAACAGAGAAAAGAGAAGTTGGTTGCTTCCTGCCATCAACTAACATCTACTTTTCATCAACACTGCACCATGGCCACGAGAGCCCAACAACTGAAGACGAGGCTATGCTAACTGCTAGCGGTACCACCAAAAACCCAACATCGGAGGCCAGACTGTCAAACTTCACATTGCTGAGTGTTGAGCGGGACATTAACATTGACAAAGAGAAAGCGGTCGGCAGGTTTGCCGCCATGAAGGAGAGGAGGGCAAAACTTTAAAAGACGACCACAGCATGTACAAAGTTCTGAATTGTTCTGGATTGTTTTGTTCGAGGATGTTCAAGGATTGTGGAGGAATCAGTTGAAATGCAGGCACCAGCACAGAGAGAGCCACTGGTGAGTCAGTGAAACCTTAAAAAATATTATCTTATCAGAATGCTGTGGTCTGAAACACCTGCCTATTTGAATGTGCCTTGTGTTGCTCTCAACTATAAGAGACCGCCGAGTCTATTTTTTTTTTTTTAATTGAATTCCAAAAGATATAGATAGCTGTGTCTATATCTATCTGAATAGATTGTGTAACTTTAGACCAGCTGTGTTCATTTTATATTTAAGCTGTATCAAAGATGGTACAGATTTAGCCAGTGAGTTTTTATCTGAGCTTTCAGCACCATGGACAGCGGACGCTCTGAGATGACACCTGTCAGGCTGCATTTGTATGTGTGTGTGTGTGTGTGTGCGTGCGTGTGTGTGTTTGTTCTTCAGAACAAGTTTGTGAACTGGTTTATGACTTTATTCTGCTTTCTGAGGCATAGAGGTTTGCTTGGCTCAATTAAAGTGAGCATTAGTGTGTTGTTTGATGGTAGCATGAGGGATTGTTTGAATGGTAAAATTACCGTCATAAGGGCCCGTCGAGAATGCTCTGCCCCCTCTGTACTGAGACCCACGCTCCGCCTCTGCCCAGGAAGCTCCATGTCTTCAAATGTAGGAGACCCTGGAGGCACCAGGCACTGACCGCCCTCTCTCTAAAGTCACATGGAGAAAGACAAAGCTCCTCACACCGCCGGACAGCCAGCGGGCGCTGATGAAGAGCTGCACTCCACTGTGTTCTACTGTGATATTGATGAAACATGGGATGAGTCTCATCACTCATTTCAAACCCAAGGAAGGAACGACTGAAAGAATATGAAGACATAATGACCTGCTGCAATGGACAAGTAATTATAGAGTTGACTTTGTGCAGTCAAGGTCTGTGAGTTGAACCTGAAGAAAGAATATTTCAATTTCAGCTGAGAAATATTCCAAACATGCTGCAAAGATCCATTTTTGAACTGAAGGAGAAAACAGATGAATGAGAAATGATTTGCCATTGAATTGTTGGACACTCGTGGATCTCCAGTAATCTCCCAGACAATGACTGACAGAATTACAAACCTTTTTATTAGAAGTCTTTTCACGGCACTAATGACAACAACACATAGCATTGTTTCAGGGCGTCACTCATGAAGCCTTGTTTAAATGGATGAATGTTTGCATCTCGCCGTTGCCTCTTTTGAAACGTGGATTTATCGAGACAAAACATGCGGATTGTGCGGTCTTTGTTTGGAGAAACAGCATTTCTTTTGATGGAAAGAAATGTGGCCTTGAGCACAAAATAACATTTCATAATCAGAGCAGACTGCACACAATTAGCCAAGCACATAGCCTTGAAATCAGGCGTTTTGGCTGTGTGTGTGTGTGTGTGTGTGTGTGTGTGTGTGTGTGTGTGTGTGTGTGTGTGTGTGTCTGTGTGTGTGTGTGTGTGTGTGTGTGTGTGTGTGTGTGTGTGTCTGAGATTGTCAGTGCAACACCCTGGCAGGGGTCTGAGTGTGTTTATTAGTATGCGCTCAGTTAATCCAATAGCCGATACAATAGCATTGCTTCGGGGCTTGGACTGCCTCAGTGATATGGCTGTTTGGTGAACACACACACACACACACACACACACACACACACACACATACACACATACACACACACACAGCACACTCACAAATTATGCTTACAACTAGTCTCCAACACTGAAATAGTAACCTTTGACATCACAACACCAACTTATTTTCCTGTGTGTGTGTGTGTGTGTGTGTGTGTGTGTGTGTGTGTGTGTGTGTGTGTGTGTGTGTGTGTGTGTGTGTGCATGTGTGTGTGTGTGTGTGTGTGTGTGTGAGTGAGTGTGAGTGTGTGTGAGAGAGAGAATTGGAGTCATGGCTCTTAAGTGGATCTGATTGGTTACAATGGCGCAGCCATCACAGTGACAGTGTGACTAACGGATTAGAAAGGGGGACACATGTGTCCAGCAGGAGCAGACGCTGCTCCGGCCCCGCTCTACAGCCATGTATAACAATGTGCAGCGCTCTGAGCGCTTTGAGCGCCGAGCGCAGCTGAAGCCGCTCCCAGAGACAAAGCCTCATCCAGCGTGGAGCTGAGGGATGTTCAGACAGAGAGACCAAAGCTGCCGAAGCTTCTGCTTTCAGGTCGGAGGACGATTCCTCAAAGCGACGCTGGACGGCTGGAGCTCCCCAGACTCAGACCAGAGGACAGAACACACACCCCCCTCCTCCTAATCCAGTTCAACATGTGGCGACTCTTATTAGGAAAAGGTCTGCTCAGCAACATAGAAAACCTGTCCTGGAACGCTTCTGTCAGTTCACCATGTTCAGATCATCTAAATGAGACCGTCGTTCTGGTGGTCAAGACGAAAAGAAAGGATCATGAACCCGTCATGCTAACACTTTGTCTCTCTTATGAGACGAAGCTTCTGTTTCAGAATGGCTTCCCTGATTGGACGAGGTGTCATAACATCATCCTCACAGGGGACACAGGCTGAAGAGGGACGTCTGGCCTGCAGCTTAAAGCTCCATGTTACCCTGCAGATCAGAGAGAGTCCATTACTGGACAGCTGCAGATTTCCCAGCCCTGTTTGGAGACGTTCACAGGCTGGCTTTGCTTCCACAGGGTCTTTCAGACCAACTTTAAAATCTCTGACTTTCCAAAACCTCCCAGTGAAGCCAAACGCCGGTGGACTTCACATCCTAGTAAAGCTTTTATTAAAGGTCGTAGCAGCTCTTGGAGAAGTCCTTAACGTCTGGGACCAGCGAGTGGCGGGCAGGCGTCGGGCTCAGAGATCAGGTTAAACAGGAGAACATCTGCCACATGACTACACAACGGCTTCACATCTGGAGGCCCATACAAATACCAACCGGCAGGATCTTCAGACCAGCAACAGGAAATGCTCCCTGCCCAAAGTGGACTCCACTCCTCCAGATGCAGCTGCTCGCTGGTCTTTCTCTTTTCTTTACTTTGAACTTTGTGTTCATAACAAGGTCATAGTTCAACATTTTGTTGTTTCAGGTCAAGGCACTGTTAAAGAGATTTTTATTTTTTATTTTTTTTTGTAAATTTTTAAAGATAAATTAATCACATTCACAAACATCCCCCCCAAAAAAATAACCCAGGTGAACCAAGAATGATGGGAGATTCATGATGTCATTCAAAATGGCCGCCTCCATGAAGCCCGGATGAAACAGCTCGGTTATTTTGGATAACCCTATATTATATTGGAGGAGGAATGGCAGCTGCAGCTGGTTCAGGGCATTTTGTTCTTTAAAGGTGCATTAAGGAGTTTTTCAACCTTAAAAATACTTACTTTCCACCATAAATATGTGACACATTTTTAATGATGTGTACAATGTGCCCTGACATATTCATTACAAGTTCCTCTAACAGCGCTAAATTGTCACTTGAAAGTTGCAGTGCCGGTCCGGCACCAGAGTTTTTTTGGGGAGAATTTGAGAGGAATGATGTAATGCACGCTCTGGCTGACCTGATTTAGTTAGGTTTTGTTTTGTCCACCATTACTCCAGATGCTTAGTGAGCAACAACTGAGCAGGATCTTCCAGAAAGTCAGAACAGACTGGCTTCTAGCACTGCCACAGCTCCACACAGACTCCACCAGGGAGAAGAAACTTACATTTTACTTGAGCGCTACTAAAAGAGCGAGGAAGGAGTTCCCCTCTTCTGTGCACGCGAGCCACAGGCACGAGTGTTTCACGAAGCTGCATTACACCCAAGGCCTGCAGGGGGCGCTGTTTCACATAAAACGTGCAAACTCCTTAATGCACCTTTAAAACAAGCAGAGAAACCGCCGCTCTGCTGAGGCTGAAGGCAGAAACTCCACAGACAAGGGAACATCGGAGTGAGTCTCTCTCAACCAGAAGACCAAAAACACCTTTAAAGGGTCCTTTAACTGTCAGTAAACGAGCTGGAAAACCAGACCAGTGTTGGTAACGGCACTTTTCTTTTAGTGGAACACCCAAAAATAGATTATCACACTGTAAAAAGTGACTGAATGTAGCAAGAGGAAGGCTTTACAGTGCAGTGAGGTTTGCAATCATTTACCAAAAAAGAAAAAAAAAACTCAGATTCATCACCGGTGTGTGAATGTGTGCGTGAATGGGTGAATGAGATCCTGCAGTGTAAAGCGCTTTGGTCTCGGCAAAAAAAATGCAGATGAAAAAGCGCTATATAAGTGTAGTCCATTTACCATTTACCATTTACCATTACAATATTACGACGCATACGGGGAGTTTCTCAGATTTCCCGAACCGTCTTTTCAGGGTGGGCAGAACTTCACCCTAAATGAGCCTGGAAGCTTCTGGAAGAACTCGGGCGAAGCCAAAGAAACTTTGAAACTCCACGGTTTCCAATCCCACGCGGTATAATATGAGCGTTAATGGAGCGGAACCGTCGGGGGCCGGGCGGAACCGTCGCGAGGAGCTTCATTCCGCCATGATCCATTAAAATTTTGCATTACAGATGTTGTGCTGTGTCCAGCTGTCTGAAGTCGCCCAGGGATCTTTTGATTGGACTGGTTTTGATGGCAAAGTAACTTTTGCTCGGCGTAGCAGCGCGGCTTAATGGAGCGGCGGCGCCTAAAAATACTGGACTGCAACCAGGTCGGCATGTGTCGGCAACGCGGGGAAGGCGGACCCCAGGGGTGAGGAGGGGGCGGGAGCTCCGGAGCCCAGCCGCTCCACCGTGGCAGCGCTTTAAAAGCGTGGCACGGGGGTGGGCGTCTCAAATGCCCCCCACAGCGGGGATCCGGTGAAACAATTACTATAAATGTACGACGGGAGCACTTTGCTCTCCATACGAGATTTTTTATAACTTCGCCAATGAAGTTCGAATCGTGCCAACTAATTTGTCTGGCAAATTAGCTTTAGCATGTCTCGCAGCGTGATCCAACGCTTACGACGATTGGAGTCAAATTGTCTTTTTGCATTTGCGCGTCTGGCGCCGTGATGAATGGCCGGTCTGAAAACGGGGGACGACCGTTTTAGCTATCAAATTAAATGGTTTTTAATCAGTTGGAGTTTTTAATGGCGGCTCGACGCGGGTTCAGTTGTGCTCAACGCCGACAATAGAAGGAAACAAATACGCAGCTTTGTAATTGGAAGTGCTGAGACACCTCCGTTAAATAGTGGATTATTATGGTCTGCTCACTCGCTCAGTTTAATTTTTATTTTCTTATTTTTTTTTTTATTTTGCTTTCTGGAGGGACTTTGGAATTGGTTTGGTGTGTGTGTGTGTGTGTGTGTGTGTGTGTGTGTGTGTGTACTGTACACCATCAGTGTTGTCGACGGGACATTAAAAGCACATTTCTCTCCCATCTGAATGGTTTCAGTCAGGAGGTCAAACATTCGGCCCGTGGACATCTTTTGTCTCATAAAGTGTAAAAGTTTGGAAAAAAAAAAAACCCCTGAATTTTAAACATTAAAAAAGATTTTATTTCTTAAATCTTCAATTGGAACCAGATTTTATTTGACATTTCACTATTCATTAAAATTAATGTAATGTTAAAATTTCACTTTTTTGGGGAAAAATTTAAACTTTTTTCAGGTTTTATTAACAAAACATTGAATTAAAGTTCCATGTGTGTCAGTGGACGGTTTGTGGATCAATATGCTGTTTATTGAGTGATCTGGTTGCTTTATTGGAAATCTGAAATCCTGAATGGAAATCAGTCGTGTCTCTGCTTTAAATGAGTGCTTCAGCTTCACGTCTGGTCAGAGCTGAAGAAATCTCCTCTTCCCTGCCAACATTTTAAAAACCATGAGTGTTTCTGGAGAAACAAACACAGCGGCATCTTTTTGAGTTTATTTTTTTGCTGCTTGTTTCCGGAGAAGCTGCAGACTTTTTTCTTAATTGAACTTGAACTAAATTACAGCATACTATGTTTATTATGTAATTCTTTTTTTAAAAAATCTAAATTCGTGGTGAACTTCATTGAATTTAATTGCAGGATTGTGAATCGGGAGCACAGCAGCGTTTGAACGTTTTAGCTGAAGATCGGACTGAATGTATTTTCATCTTGTCAGATCCAAAGTTAAAATGTTAAAGCAAGACGACTGCCGGAAAAACACGTCCTGTTTGAAGGTTTTCTGTCTTCTGAGTGTGAGAGAACTGAGTGAAAGGCATTTTAAAATTCCAAACTGACCATATATCTGAGAGAAAGCGTGTGTGTGTGTGTGTGTGTGTGTGTGTGTGTGTGTGTGTGTGTGTGTGTGTGTGTGTGTGTGTGTGTGTGATAATCATGATCACCGCCTTTAACGTGGAGCTGGTTTATATAGAAAATATTTCATATTTCTCCTTTCAGTGTTTATAAAGCTTTTTCTGATCAGCTGAACATAAAGAGGAGGGAGTGAATGTGTTGCTGTGTAATACACACACACACACACACACACACACACACACACACACACACACACTCAAGTCACACATTTACACATAGTTGGATGTTTTCAGGAACGGATTCTTCTGTTTTGAAGACAGTCTTCACTGCTACGAACCCTCCGGGGCTTTGCCTCCAGACAGACGGCCTTGAAGAGCTTCGGCCTGTCGTCCCGTCACCGTCTCGGCCGTTCCAGCTCCTCCAGCCCGGCCCTCCGGCCTGCTCTCTGCGGTTCCTGGGCGGACGGCGAGCTGCTGGGTCGGCTCGTCGGCTAAGCAGCCGGCAGAAGTGACAGAGTCTTTCTTTCCGGGTCAGAGACGGCGGAGACGCTTGGTTGTGTAAATAATGAATCGTGTCCTCGTCTCCCGGCCGTCGCAACCGGTTCACATTTACTGCCAGCTGATGGTAATGTGATGAGTGGAGGAACGCAGCGCACGACACACACACACACACACACACACACACACACACACACACACACACACACACTGACTCATCGTACGCATTTTAAAACGCTGTTGGCTCTGTTTTTGCGAGTTGTAGCGTACGAAGGAAGGGCGAGGGTTCACCACCATCATCTTCATCTTCATCTTCATCATAGTCCAGGTGCTTTATGAACATTTTAATTTGCTCATTTTCAGGTATTCATAACAATCACTTGTTATTAACTTCTTAACTTGAGTAAATGAATCAATGGAAATTTCATTTTAATTTTCAATTTTTCAATTTTTATAAATTCTACTTTTGTAACAATAAGAGTAAATTTTTAAAAAGATGAAGAAAAAAAACATGCAGCTTTTCTCTGATTTTTAAATTCAATACTAATCAGGCTGAGGATTTTTTTCTTCTCTTCAGTTTCCAGCATTTCTTTTCAGTTTTCAACCTTTGACCTTTCACTGACCGTGGTTCACTTCGCATTTTTCATTTGAACATTGTGAAAACTGAGGCTCATTCGTCCGTCTGGAACATTCTGATGAGCGTCTCCTGTCGCTGTTGCAGTGGGGGTGAAGTGGTGAATGTGTCGTCTGGAGGTCTGGGTGGATGAGGAGCTCCGGCTCTGCTCCGCCGCTCGCCGTTCCCTCCTCCGGTTGGCGGTGGCGCCGCCGGATCGATGCTCGCCGTGCGTTCACTCCGCTCCCTGCGTCGGGCTTTCAGTGTCTCTGAGCGAGGCGGGCCGCTTCTGAATGCGCGCCGGTGTTTTTGGGGGTGATCAGTCGGGAGCTGGCTGCAGATCGATGGCCGTCGTGCCTCCGATGCATAGGAGGCTTCCTCCATACCGCCGCCTCCGTCCAGATCGAACGCCATTTAAGATCCTCACATGTTGTGAAGCAGGTGTGAAGGTTTCTCCCTCCAGTCCATTACCGCAGGTATTTTTCAAACCTTCCAGACAAATAAAGAAGTCTCTCACACGTCTTCGGCGCTGGAAAGAATGCTTTTCACATGTGTGGCTGCTTTGCTTCGATTCTCCAGCTCTGAGCTTTTCATCATTTCTCTTAATGCACTTCACCCCAGAACAGCCTCAAAGTTTGTCGAAAATTGATCTCTTTGAAGCTCCTGCAAAGATTAATATACCTCCACGGTGCTGAAAGCACCCACGAGGTGTGTGGGGTGAACGTTATCAGCGGCTAACCTGCTGAAACGACGCCGGAGCACACCTGGCCCGCCGCACGGCGTCCGGCGGCTCGGAGGAGAAAAGTGACCCACGTTCCTCCAGACTCCTGCTGAACACTGGCGTGAAGGGAGGCTCCGTGAGGAGGAGCACCATGGAAAACACAGCATCAGCTGCAAATGTTACCGGAGCTTCCAGCCGTCCACAGCTCTCTTCACAATACGGCAGCGTGTTGCTGACAGGAAACCTGTTTTACAAGGGTTGTGGGAGGGAAGATGAGCGAAGGGAGAGACTGACACCGACTGTACCGACACCTTCAGGTGAACCCGCATTCAACCAATCAGGAACCTAGAAGGCACCAGACCTGCACAGATCTCTGGAGGGCCCTGAGTCTTTTGTTTCACCTGAGTTAAAGAACCTGAGTTTGAGTTCAACAGAAGTCGTATTAAACTCTTTGCATACAGAAAGGTCCACCTGTCGCTGTTGTCTGGAGGGTTCCTGCCTCGGCTTGTCACTGACAGTGGATCGTTCCACAGTGTTCGACTTTGGCAGGTCAGAGGTCAGAGGTCATGGAGGGGTCTATGGACCAAAAATCATGGCAAAACCTCACAAACAGAAAAGAATGTTTTAATCACACCCGACGATTCAAAAACTCAGCGTGGTTTGCAAACACAAAGCATCATTGACAAACGAAAGCATGCATTGATGTGCAAATGAGAAACAAACCTATAAAACACACCACGTGCCTGAAACAAATACAACTTGTTTTACAAAGACAAATAAGATATTTCCTCTATTTCCAAAAAAAAAAAATAAAAATCCTTCAAGTGCAAATTAAAATCTATCAAGTTTAAAAACAATTCTTCAAGAAGAAAAACAATTCTAAACCTCGGTGACTTTGTCGCAGTCTAACCACTGTCACGTGTCTCGGCACTAATATTCTGCCTTACAGACTCACAAACAAACACCCTGAGATCCAGACTCACACACTTCACTGTAGAAAGTGTCATGTAATTCCAACTCCACCACAGCAGGGGGCGCTGCTGATTGAATATCAGCCTGCCAGGACATTTTTTTTTACCCTAAAATCTTGATCCAATGCCGGCAATGGGAGCTACTGACTGTCTGTCTTGGGCTCGGAATCCCAGACGCCTGCTCAGAGGTTTGAAGAAGCTTTAGCAGCACGAGCCGCCGGAACGGCGGTCTGGAACGAAACGCCTCCATCAGTCCTGTCGGCGTCCTGAAGCTGCGAGAGCAGGATCCCGGTTCCCCTGTCGGACCACAGCAGTGGTCTGAAGACTTCTGTGTGTCTGCACTTGGCGATCTCCGTCGTATCGGCAGTAGCACTTCCTGCTGATCTGCTGGCCTCACACTAACTTTCAACACCAAGGTTAATGAAGGACTGTGGAAAAGTACCGGATAAATAAACCAGAGAGGCCACAAATGCTAATTTTGAAACGTCTCCAACTGTTGAGTCATGAACTGAGACATGAGGGGGCGAGGCTGATTCCGCCGCCGCCGCCGCCGCCAGTAGACCTGCAATCAGCACAACGCCGCCTCTCCAAGGAGAGCAGGAAATACGACCTGACGGAGAACAGGAGCTGAACGGTGGCAGGAGGGAGAGCTCAGAGGAGCCAGCTTTAGGAAGAAATGACTCCTGACGGAGAAGAGTTCCAAAGCTGCTGTCTCTCACCCACTGATGGAGGGGGCTGCACCTTCCTGGGGGGGTGGAGATCTGCTGCACACTCTGCAAACACAGCCACATCTCCACCATCTCCATCCAACCCCTCTCTACCCCCTCCACCTCCACCTCCACCCATCTCACACACTCACCCCCTACACCTCCGCCCATCTCACACACTCACCCCCTCCACCTCCACCTCCACCCATCTCACACACTCACCCCCTACACCTCCGCCCATCTCACACACTCACCCCCTCCACCTCCACCCGTCTCACACACTCACCCCCTCCACCTCCACCAGTCTCACACACTCACCCCCTCCACCTCCACCAGTCTCACACACTCACCCCCTCCACCTCCACCCGTCTCACACACTCACCCCCTCCACCTCCACCTCCACCCGTCTCACACACTCACCCCCTCCACCTCCACCCGTCTCACACACTCACCCCCTCCACCTCCACCTCCACCCATCTCACACACTCACCCCCTCCACCTCCACCTCCACCCGTCTCACACACTCACCCCCTCCACCTCCACCAGTCTCACACACTCACCCCCTCCACCTCCACCCGTCTCACACACTCACCCCCTCCACCTCCACCTCCACCCATCTCACACACTCACACCTCCTGTAATCTTGGTCCTCTCAGGACATCCAACATCCATCAATCATTCTCAGTTTTCTCCTTCCTCCACCTTCCCTCCACCAGGTCTCTCTCTCTCTCCCCCTCTCCCCCTCTCTCTCTCTCTCTCTCTCTCTCTCTCTCTCTCTCCACTCAATCAAACTCTGACACAATGAGGTCACGCTGTCGTGTTCGACACAACATTTTAAACATTAACGCCTGTGCTGTGTGTGTGTGTGTGTGTGTGTGTGTGTGTGTGTGTGTGTGTGTGTGTGCGTGCTTTAATCAGTCTAATCATATTTCACTTCAAACACATTTCAAGTTTGGAGGCCACTAACATTAGAAGATGAAGCGATCAGCCAGAGCGCTGTGATTTGCAGACGATGTCCTCTTCCTGAGAAATGAGGAAGGCGCCGCGGCGCCGCTCCGGGTGTACAGCCCGTAATCCGTCTGCGCCGACGCTGACAGCCTCACAGCGGCCGCGCAACAATGGAGTTCAGCCACGTGACGGCGACGCGCCGGCGTGAGTGACAAGTGGCAGCGGCATCGAGCGCAGAAATCTGGCTTTGAAAGAAAGCCTCTGTTGTGTTTGTGTGCTTTGTGCGTTTTAAAAGGACAAACATGGCTCCATTGAAGCTCTAATTGCTTTGACAAATCGCAGCAGAACATATAGACAGGGGATTTCCTTGTTGTGGCTCAGGTAAACACAGCTAATGGAAATGCCACAGCAGGACTTCAAAACCTAATCTATTGAGGGAAATGTGGCAGAACCCTGCGAACGCGTTACAGTGGCTTATGAATCAGACAGGAAAGGCGCCGTTGTGAGGCAAAATGGCCACTTAAATAACCGGGGTGGCTTCACTTAAACCCAGGCACGGCGAATTTAAGGAGGCTGATTGATTCACGCCGACCGACCAATGAGGAGGACGGCAGTCTGAGAAGAGAGGGAGAGTGGGTGAAAAACCCTCCAGCTGCCGTCGAGCGTTCCTTCACTCAGCACGGAGGTGAGAGGGCCGAGCCAACCGGCGGCGCCGCCGAGAGCCGTGGAGGGTGTCGGTTAAATGCCTCGTTTGTAATTAGGAATACTTCACATTTCAGGGTTCAGCGGCTTCAAGAGCTCTCCAGACAAGCCAGACCACACCTCATGTCCCGACCTCCACGTCTCACCGCCACCAATTCACACGGTTCGAGTTCCATCGCAGCGCCAAGGGCAGAGCCACTCAGAGCAGACAGTCGTGCTACAAAGTCAATTATAGGACAGAAGGCGTCACTCCTCCATACAGAATGCTCTCATGACTGCATTGCCGCGTGGTATTTATGTGATCTGTCAGGGGTTCGATGGCCTTCACCCTCTAGTTCAGTCCCACGTTTGCATCAAGTCAAGAAAGCAGCCAAAGGAAAGAAAAATGTGTGTGTTGGATTGTTTTTTCACTCAAACAGTAGCTTCCTGTCAGTAATGCTGTGGCTTGTGGTTTAGATCCATTCTATATAGTGTCACATTTTAAAGAAACACTAATGAGATCAACAACTGAGATTTGTTTGGCTCCAGTCAAATAACGTAGTCTTAAATCCACAAATGAAAGTTCTGGGGGGCCAGTGGACGAAACGCTCCATTAACAGCCTGGCTGAGAGCGGGTTGACGCCGCATCAACCGCTATCTTGGAGCAGTCTCCGCTCTGCTGTCCAACAGTGAATGAAACAACCGGCCTTGCTGTGGATTTTACCCCCTGCTGCTGGAGTCATGGCTGCTCCAGAGAGAAACTCACTCTCTGGATGGAAACTTAGACATCATTTTGTCTTTAAGTCAGATGAGGCCCAGAACTTCTCTGTACAATGTAAATTCTACCTCCCAGCTGTGGAAACGCTCTCAACATCCAGGAACCTGCTAACCTGTCAGTAACCTGCTAACCTGTCAGTAACCTGCTAATCTGTCAGTAATCTGCTAATCTGTCAGTGACCTGCTAACCTGTCAGTAACCTGCTAACCTGTCAGTAACCTGCTAACCTGTCAGTAACCTGCGGTGGAGAACCACAGCCTCACCAGGCTGATCTCAGAAGAATCTGATGGAGGCAGTAATATCTTCATGCGACTGAACGTTTCCTTCTGTCACTGAGGAATGAATGACCTCTGAGTGACACATCATAATTGTCTTTGTCTTAATTTTTATGTTTGCTGGTGAAGCAATCAAAAAGTAACTAATAGTACTCTGGTACATTACTTTTTTATTGAAGTCAGAGTCAGTTACTGATTACATTTTCTGTCAAGTAACTTGTAATTGTACCGGATTACCTTTTTAAAGTACCCCTCCCAACCCTGGTCATCCACTAACATGTAAATTCAGAAGTTTGAAGAGAAAGTCTTGAGTTGTCTGTTGAGCGACACACTGAGGCTTTTTCCTCGACAGAGTGAAGGAAAGAACCAACAGCCAGGTTTAGTTCCTCACTGGTAATCTGACCGATACCTTTTTATTTCATATGAAAAGGAGCAATGTGATGGCGAGAATCATGTTCTCCATCAGGCTTCAGGAAGAAATTCAGGGAGAACTGGAAAAGGTTTTTGTTCTCAAGCAAGAAAGAAAAGAACAAAAGAAAAGAATCTTGAGTCGGTGCCGACGGCACTGCACCAATCTGTATCCTCAATACTCTGCAGGAGGCAGGAAGTGAGGGAAGAGAACAGGAAAGCATGCCTGGATGGGCGCTCGGCTCGGTAACCATGTAAACAAGCCGCCGTCGTCATGGAAACATGATGCTCGGTCGCTGCTGCTCGGAAAGACACACCGGACTCACCGGCTCAGACCTTCTCTGCTGTTAGACACATCAGGAGAACAGAACAGAACAGAACAGAACAGAACAGAATAGAATAGAACAGAACAGAACAGAACAGAACAGAACAGAACAGAATAGGAGAGAACAGACCTGAGCATTGAACCCTTCTTCTGAGGTCCACAAAACTGTCAAGTGAACGAAAGTAATTTATTCAAACACCTTTTCAGAAGCGAAATTCAAATAAGTGTCATGAGGGATAATAGAAAAGCAGACTGTTCATCAAAACCTTTTTCCAGTTGAAAACAGTGACCGAGCCTGAAAATGAAGCATTGCTTTGTGTTCCTGAGTCCCACAGCAGCTGATTATCTTTTAGAGCTTTAAATGAAACAAAAACACCAACAAGTATCAAGAGTTAAATCAAGGGTCAGCCGGACGTCCACTGTCCAGGGAAACACGTCTTCACCCTGCAGCGCCTGGGCTTACATGTGGAGGCTGGTTCCAGGTTAACTGTGGTTATTGTGGTCACTGTGAAGCCAGCCCCCAACTATTCCACCACTGTTGTCTTCGTTTCAAATTCATGTTTTCGAATAAATATCCATTCTGCTATTTACAGACACAAAGTTTCTGCTGTGGGAGAATAAACTGCATCTCTGGCTCGGATACTGACAAACTCACCATGCTGAACTTCTCAAGGCCTTTTGGTCTTTCCTGACTCTGTGTGCGAAGTGACCTGCGTCTGCTGGCCTTCCAGAGGCAGTTCCAGCCAGCAGCTGCAGGCCTGTTTCCACGGAGCGACGACACTCAGCTGCTCCGCCGTTCACCCGTTCACCGGTCAGCACCAGAACGCTCGCTCTCAATGAACCTGCTCCAGTTGGCATGTTGGACGGTTTTGCGCTGTTTTCACTATCAGACATGTTCAACTTGATGAATGCAGACAGCATCTTCGTTCTTTAACTGTAGGGATAAGAACAAAAAACACCAGAAACATAAGAAGGATCAGAAGTGAAGTTCAGTGAAGAAAGTCTTGAGGTTTTCAGGACTCAGTCGTTTTTCACTCGTGGTAGAAAAAGAGAATTTAACTGGATGAGAAAAACGGTTTCACCTTTTCACCCTGACAGATTCTTCAGGTTGAGGTTTTTAGGTAAAGAAAGAAACCTTCCTCTGAGTTCAGATCCACTTCAGAGTCAAAAGGTACCTGAAATATTGATTCTGGCTCTGTGTGCCAGTCTGTATGAAGAGGATGTAGAGTGAAGTCCGTTCTCAGTCCAGATTCAGATCATCCAGGGTCACAGGTAGCGCTACCTATCCATCCATAACTGTCTGATTCGACAGGTTTCCTTTGCCATCTTGTCTGATCTCAGATGACCACGCAGAGTCGCTGCACATGTCGTTCTCTCACAGCAGATTGAGTATTAATCTCAGAAAGTTCATGTTTACCCCCCAGCAGCCAGTCCGCTGGTCTGCAGCACAATAATCAGACATGTTTCATTGTTTTAGAATCGCTCCGGACGGTCGGAAAGCTTCGGACTGTGGCGTTTTGATGTCGCCTCGTTTCATAACGCGGTTCGTAAAGCCGCGTCCTGATCCATTTACCTTCTGTCACGGTGTGTGGACTGTTGTGAACAGGATTCCACTGCATGTACACCCCCTCTCCACCGCACACGGCGGCGGCCAAACGGGCGTCAGCAGACTCCTGCTGAGCGGTAACTGATCAGTGGCTTTCACTCACTCTTTAAAGGGGCTGTATCCTGCTTTTTTAGCTCGTCCAAACCCTAGAAATGGCATTAACATGGTAACAGTTTATTTTTGGCGCTAAGGAAAAGTCATTTTTTTGTCAAATAAAAGATTTCACTGAAAATCCCGCCTCTCCCCCTGTGGACTTTGACTGACAGCTACTTCAACCAATCAGCGCTTCAAAACAAATACGCTGGCTAGCTTTAGCTCTTTAGCTCTAGCTTCTCCACACACAAAGACACACGAAAACGTCTTTTCCTGTGAGAAACTCACCTAGCGCAGACCCTCCAGACCCTTCAGACCCTCCAGACCCTTCAGACCCTCCAGACCCTCCAGACCCTCCAGACCCTTCAGACCCTTCAGACCCTCCAGACCCTTCAGACCCTTCAGACCCTCCAGACCCTTCAGACCCTCCAGACCCTCCAGACCCTCCAGACCCTCCAGACCCTTCAGACCCTTCAGACCCTCCAGACCCTCCAGACCCTCCAGACCCTTCAGACCCTTCAGACCCTCCAGACCCTTCAGACCCTTCAGACCCTCCAGACCCTTCAGACCCTCCAGACCCTCCAGACCCTCCAGACCCTCCAGACCCTTCAGACCCTCCAGACCCTCCAGACCCTTCAGACCCTTCAGACCCTCCAGACCCTTCAGACCCTTCAGACCCTTCAGACCCTTCAGACCCTCCAGACCCTTCAGACCCTTCAGACCCTCCAGACCCTTCAGACCCTCCAGACCCTCCAGACCCTCCAGACCCTTCAGACCCTTCAGACCCTCCAGACCCTTCAGACCCTTCAGACCCTCCAGACCCTTCAGACCCTCCAGACCCTCCAGACCCTCCAGACCCTCCAGACCCTCCAGACCCTTCAGACCCTTCAGACTCTTGCTCTTGCTTGATTGTTGCTTTCAGACGATGGTTAAAGTTTATCTCCGTAATCAGAGTTAGAAAAAAGCAGCAACGCTGATTGCCGAGGGCCTGCGGGAGGGGGGCTCAGGGGAGCCATCTTCTCCTTGTGACGTCAACATGGGTTAACAGAGCGTTTTCACGGTGCGGGAGGGGCTGCCTCTCTGAGCAGCACAACAAGGAGGAAAGCTCAAACACACAGGGACGAAGGAAAAAAATGCTTTGGGGTGTTTTAGGTGAGTACAGAACTATATAACAAGGTTAAAACATACAAAAAGTGAATTTTGCATGACACAGCCCTGACAGCCGTGAGGGACAGAGCCGACCAGGGACATGGAGGACAGCATCAACCGTCAGAGGACTCAGACTTGCAGCAGCCTCTCAGCTGGCGTCTCGTCACCCTGTGACCACACTAAAACCTTCAGTTTTGATGAAGCACAGGGATTACCTGTAGATTAGTTGTCTTCGTCCTCTCTTTGGTCGGTACGTGTGTTTTCTCTGTGTGTTGGACATGTGTGAAATGAAATAGGCAAAATTTAAAAAATTCAAATAATCAAATACTGGAATCTTATCTCAGTATCTTTCTATCTTTAGGAAATCTAAATCACGGGGCAGGATTTGAGAGAGTTAGACACAGCTAGCAGGGAGACGGTGGAAGGTGTAGCAGGTGGTGGAACTGGAAGAGATCCAGCAGGATTTAACACATCGAGAACACTGGAGACGACTGAAGTCACACAAAATGTCCAAAAATTAAAAATAGTGCAAGGAAAAATGTTGCATTCAAAACTCCCAGTGCAATTTCCCATCAGGCTCTCCAGTCTCCAGAATTTATTCTGACAATTCAAATCGGCGATAAAAGAAACCCTAGGACAGAGAGCCTGGAGACGGAGGCAGCGGCGGGTCTCTGGAGTCCTCCGCTCTCTGCAGACCTGTTGATTCAGACACAGCCTGTCCCGTCCGCCTCACGCCGAGCGTGTGATCTCTGTCTGAGACTCCATACGCCGCCAGCTCAGCTCCAGCCTGACATGGAGGCAGAGCGAGACGGATGCCAGTCGACCCGGGAACAGGCAGGGACAGATGGAGGCATCTCGTTACCATGGAGATGTCTCAGCCACCTGTGGGTGTGTTCATTGGCTCTAATCACGGCATGTCTGCAGCTCAGGTACACACACACACACACACACACACACACACACACACACACGGAGGCTTGCAGGTAGGCATGCAGACTCACATGGCTGTCATTTGGACGCGCCATAAAAAACAAAATGGACGCAGCAGAGTGCTGGACCCGCAGCGGCCACTTCCTGAAGAGATGGAGGAACAGAGCCGCGAATAGAAACCTGACACTTCAGAGAGCAGAGCGGAGGCTCAGACACACTCAGGTTCCAGGAAGATTACCTTAAACAGCCAGCATCGGACATTCAGCTCTGGATGTGTGGGGCGGCTCGGATTCACCTCCTGCAGAGATCGCACAACACGGAATCAGTCTAACTGTATTTATGTTCCACAGTTTGGCATAAATCACAGTGTGTCTCATTAAATCAGTCGCTTGATGACATTTCATTTCAATTCAAGAGCTGCAAACACAACTCAGACATCTGAACACAGCTTGACCGACAAAACCCAACAAATCCATCTGAGAAAGGGGAGCACAGACCTGCAGAGCCAGACCCAGAGGGGGAGAACCCTGCAGAACCAGACCACAGAAAACTTTCTGCAGAACCAGGCTCAGAGGGGGAGAACCCTGCAGAACCAGACCACAGAAAACTTTCTGCAGAACCAGGCTCAGAGGAGGAGAACCCTGCAGAACCAGGCTCAGAGGGGGAGAACCCTGCAGAACCAGGCTCAGAGGGGGGGAACCCTGCAAAACCAGGCCACAGGAGACTTTCTGCAGAACCAGACTCACAGCAGACTTTCTGTATCACATTTGAGGAACATTATTAGGATGTTAAACTTTTTTGGGGCATAAAAACAGAAAAACTGATTAAATATGTCAGATGGATGTCTCACAAAGCACAATTAAAAAGGAAGAAGAAACACTTGTATGCTGATGACGCATGTTTAAGTCGGCCGTTCAGTCGTTTCAATTGATGGCTTCTTCTGTATTTAACTGTTTTTCTCAGTTTACCTGCAGTGAGGAGTTTTGTTTTTGTTCTTCCAAGTCAGTATTGAAACTTTTCCTATTATCACTACAATATTAGCTATGATGATGGTGTGATGAAGGACGCTAAATGAAGAAATCGTCTCAGCAGCACATGGCTCGCCATCGTCAACAGTCAGAAAGAGAGCTTCCTATTGGACGGCGCTGCGACCGCACACGCTGCATTCCACGGATTACATTAGTAATGGCTTTTAAATGAATTAGCTCTTAATTGTTGCTCAATTAGCAGAAGTCTCTCTCTTCCCAGTTACATCCCTCATTAGCATTTATTAGGAAGCGGGCTAAATGAGAGACATACATCCTGGTCGCTGTGTGGGCACAGAATGAGCAAATCTAACGCCATGTTGTATGTAAACCGATCACTTCTTACCCAGACTGGAGGCTGTATGCAAGCTGGAGACTTCACAGTCTGTTTTTCTACCATCTGAGGAGGAAACACACAAATACTAAACTCCCAACCTAAACTCACCTGGCTGGGAGCGTTTGACCAGCAGCCTCAGAGTTGATTTAACCATTTAAAAAACATCAGTTGCTTTTTCAAACTTTTCATGGATTCATCATGAGAATAATCTCTGTCCGGCACATTTCTGTTGATTGGTTCTATTTCTGTGTGCTTGTCATGTCTTGGCATTGCAGTTTCATGTGAAGTTACCATTGTTGTGACATTGTGGAAAACTGGGTGTGATGTTCGGTGGAGCTGCTGCTGTGCTGTGTGGGCCTGCTTTAATATCACAGTACTGCTACAAACTCTTTAATTAACCTTTTTGAACATAATCACTTTGTCTGGGGCTCCTGGCCTGGTGATAAGGGCAAGAAGACTTATTGTAATTCACAGCTCTCCCAAATGATTCTTATTAACTGAGCGCAGTGCTTCTAAATTTAGGAGCTGTTGGAGTTGCTACTGATTTAATTTGAGACTGTTTTATATGTGAAAATGAAAAAAAGGTAATTCAGTTTGGCAACAATCGACATTACAAGTTTCAGTTTCATGTCCGCTGTTTGATTAAAACAGAATTCTGCCAATGACCAGCAACCTGCTCAGTATCACTGAACTGAAAGTGCATCATAGGACATGACAATGATTGATTTGAGATCAGACGCCTCTGATGGAAAATGACAGCATGGAACCATATAGGAACGACATCTCACGGTCTGGAAACACAAACAAGCGACCGAGCTCCACTTTGGGTTGCTGGAGTTAACCTGAAACTCCAACTGGAAGCAGCTTCATGGGGCCTTGTGGCGCCGCTCTGTGGTACGGAGGCCAAAGAGCAAGACCCAAACAGACCTGAAGACCTGGACTCTGCAGGCCTCTGGCAGTGGACCTGTAGAGACAGAACCCTCAACCCGTCCTTTATGCTGTTGCCTCTTAAAGAGGTTGTGGACCCTCATTCTGATGTCTGATTGTCTAAAACCTCGAGGCTCTCTCGAATAAAAGGCACTTCTCCAGGTCTGCATGAGGTTTTTTTTAAAGTGTCTGATGAAGTGTTTCTTAGACTGTTGTTCCTGTAAAGTCTGGAAGCAGCTGTGATCTGTTTGTACAGGCTGCAGCGGCCTGGTTCTGCAGGATTCAGAGGTCTGTTTCTGCAGGCTGCAGAACCTCCCTCAAACCCAAAGTGATGCAGGTTAATTTCTTCTCTAAATCCTGCAAATTTCAATATAATCAAGCAGTAGAAGGACGTGTCAGACACACTCTGTCTGATAGATAGACAGATAGATAGATAGATAGATAGATAGATAGATAGATAGATGGATGGATAGATAGATAGATAGATAGATAGATAGATAGATAGATAGATGGATGGATGATAGACAGATAGATGGATAGATGGATGGATGGATGATAGACAGATAGACAGATAGATGGATAGAAGGATGGCTCTATAAGTGGATAAGAGGGTTGATTAAGTCGTTTCAGAACTCCACATATACAGTTCCTCCTCTCGCCATTAATAGTACAAAAAAAAAGCCTTTTCTTGTGAGCAGTGTGCCTTGGCAATTATCCGAGAGCCGTGCCAACTCCACCTTGTGAAATACGGCCCGAGCCTCGACCCCAGTCGCCATGACAACATAAAACACTGGCTGTGCGGTAGCCATGGCGATGAAAGCAGGTGGATGCTGAGGTGCGAGGGGTGAGGCAGGATGGGAGTGGGACTGAGGTCTGAGAAAGAAAGGCTGAGGTTACAGGAGTGAGACGGGGGGTAAAAATAAAACAAAACAGTAACGGCGGGGGGAAAAGGGGGAAATGGGCAACTAACTCCGAGCAGATAGAGTGATGTCCACACCCTGGCGCCGCCGTCTCTCCCTCGCTGTCACGCATTTCTCTCTTCCTTCCATCACTCCTGCCCACCCACTTTCGTCTTTATTTCTCGCTCGTCTCACGTAATGTTTCTGCCGGTACGATCTACTGCCGCAGCCCCGACTCATCTTCCGTTTCACTCCCCGCCACATATTTTTTCCATTAGTGACTGATGACATCTTCCCACCCATCTGTCTTTCAAGTTTCTAAATCCAGTCGGTGGGCCTCTCTCAGCGTAACCCCTGTGTACTGCTGTCCTCTCTCTCCCTCTCTCTCTCTCTCTCTCTCGCTCCCTCTCTCTCTCGCTCCCTCTCTCTCTCGCTCTCTCTCTCTCTCGGTGATGACGAACACAGAGAGGCTGCAACCAGTTCAGCGGGATGAAAATGAGAGAAATCACAAAGAGAGAGTAAAGTTTTCTCTCATGTCCACTTTCTGCAGCCGTGTCCGTTATAATGAAGACGCATGTCGCACAGTGTGCACGGATAACAAAGTGGCTGTGGAAGCTCTGAAATCACTCTGAAAGTGTGACTCGCACAGGCGGGATCACTTGGTGGGAGTAGAAATGACGGCCGGTTCGGGGCGGCTGTGCTCGTAATTGGACTTCATCAGGGGAACGACTCATTATAATGAACGACGCAACTTCAGCCGCGACGCCGACGTCAAGAACAACACCGACAATAAATTTAAAGTCCAAACAGAAACCGCAGACACACACAAGTCCATCAAAGTCCTGAAGCTCCTGCTGCTGCCGGATCCGGAGCTGTCCGATAACGAGCAGCTGAAGCTGGCGGATGATGAACTGAATCCGTGTTTTCATGATTAGAAAGAGTGTTTTCTGTTTTTTCGCCCCTGAAAGTCCCCAACCCGGACTTGGTTCTCTGACTCAACTCAACTGGTCTGGTAGACCAGTGTCAGGTAGCACAGAGGTTATTGTCGGCTGCCTAACTATGTTTCAGTCAAATGTCTAAATCGGGAAGCGTTGAACAGGATGGAGGGAGATCGTTAAGTTTGAGCAGAAACATGAAAATGGTCATTTTCAAATTGAACGCAGTGCTCTAAAGGGAGATAACTGAACTGAAACTGATCAATAGCTTCCAGAGCAGCTGCAGCTCCTGCATGGCGTTATAAAGACATCTCAGTGTTTCTGTCACCTTCAGAACAAACAAACTCTTCACTCGTTATTTCCCTGTATCAAGGCTGCTAAATCGCTTACTCACACAAACAGATCGCATTTTCAGTTTTCATGCATTTTTCAGGTAATCCAGTGTATTACTGCAGGAGTTCTGCTTTAAAAAAAAAATTACAAAACCAGAAACAACCTACTGTGAAGCAATGAGGGAAGAAACAGCAACAGAGCGTATTCAGGAAATATCTCAACAATAAGAGCACAGAAAATATCGCTTGTTATATTAAAACCTGTAGATGAACCAATTCTCAGATGCAAACGTCAACAATAACATGTTTAGAGTGTCAATTAATGTATAAGCAAAGAATCAATCAACTGTTCTTCAAAATGTGGAACTCCTGCCCGATATTCCAGGCATGTGAAGGTGCAGGAAGTCAAACAGCAAAGTGTGTGTGTGTGTGTGTGTGTGTGTGTGTGTGTGTGTGTGTGTGTGTGTGTGTGTGTGGATGCTGTATGGACTGATATGGACAGTGTGAAGGTGGAGGTGAGCGCAGTAACGTCCTGATAACATGTTTATTGGAGTGAAACACTGGTTCCGTCTTCGTTTCATGGCGGTAAAACACCGTCTGCTGTCCGTCGGTACATCAGCACGTCTGGAACCAAATGTCTCTTCTTCACAAGCTGTCCATTCCTCTACTCCTCCGCTCCGTCTCAGACTCAGTCAAATCCAAACACTCGCTCTCCATGCTCTTTGGCCTTTGACCTCTGACCTGCTCCTAACCTCAGTCCGGCCTCACGATCAGTGTTTCCTATGGTCCCTCTCAAGGAGACTTCCTTTAGGCCCTGCACACACACACACACACACACACACACACACACACACACACACACACACACACACACACACACACACACACACACACACACACACACAGCAGGTTAGTCAGGCCTCTGTTGTTTCTGGGCTTTTATAAGAGCGGTGTGTCAAATAGGAGGAAGAGAGGTGCAACTATGGGATAGGATGGCAAGAACACAGGCCTGATCTTATCAAAATCACACACACACACACACACACACACACACACACACACACACACACACACACACAGTCCCTTGCCTCTCGTAACAGATAATAAACAAAGTGCAGGCTATAATTGCTCTCCAGGATCTGTGGCGCCTGTTGCTGTGCGGATGTGTGTGTATACATGCTCGGGTGTATTATGGCATATTGATGGTCATTAAAATTAATGATGAGGGGCTGATGTCACCCAGTAAAAGAGGTGTGTGTGTGTGTGTGTGTGTGTGTGTGTGTGTGTGTGTGTGTGTGTGTGTGTGTGTGTGCGCGTTTTCGGGCTGAGTCAACTCGGAAAATAACAGAGAGCGCTCCAGAGGAGGCAGGAAGGCGGTGGTTTGGCCGTGGATGATGTTATACGCCGGCAGCCACGTGTGAACGTGCACAGTCCAGCGTGCACACATGTTTATGTTCATCACCACGAGATTTATGGGCCACTAAAAGATAAAACGGACGTGTGTGTGAGAGGGAGAGTGAGACAGGAGACCAGCATAAATCCTGACCTGAGTCTTCTCCCAAACGGCGCTTCTTTCTGCCGGGCGGTGGGAGGGGACGGGAGAAGCAGGCCGGACGACCGGCAAGGAGGAGCGCCGGGAAACACGCCGTTAACGGAGCGGCGGCCGCCAGCTTTTAGTCGCTTTTTGATGGATTTTGCCAGCATTGTTTGGCCCGCTGCATCAAATAAATGATAACAAGAAGAAAGGCGCAGCGTGCTGAGCATTACTGCAGGAATACGAAATGGAAGCATGAAAGCCGGGAAATACTTCAGAATTTGATGACACTCAAAGCGCGCTGCGCCGCTAATGCCGAACAATTTCAACGCTACAGTTTCTATAATGGTTTGTTTGTTTATAATTTGATTTTCCCACAAAATAACACACACGCTGTTAAGTGGGCCAATTTCAGGCGACAGCACTTGAACGCAAACTGAATTCCTGCAACACAAATACAATCTGAAAACTCACATTAATAAACACATTCCAATCAACTTAAGCGATGCAGGTCGGACTGGTTCCCGCGCCGTCAGCACGCCACACACAGCGGCCGGGTTCTGGGTGTTCCAGGTACTGCAGCAGCGGCGCTCCTACCGGAACACAGAGGAACCGGTAATGTGAGCGTTAGCATGCAGAGCCGGCGGCCGGCCGGGCTCCGCTGGCTGTGGATAACAAGATTATGATGCATATGGAATTCTCATCATTAGCAGCAGAAATTTGCATAGAAACCATATGGATGCTCGTCCTGTGCATTGTTTCCACCTCACTCAATTATCCGTCGTCAACGCGCCCATTTTTTGCTGTTGCTGTAATAAGATAACCACATGGAGTCTCAGGTCAAGGGACTCCACGCTCGCCGTCTCTATAATGTCTGCTTTCTCTGCATAAACTCCTGCTTTCTCTTGCGACGTGAGCCGCCGGAGGGCTGTCCCTCCGATTCGTCCCACAGGAGCTCGCCGAGCGCCGGGGACGTGCCGCGCATAAACAGTTTGGGAAAGGCCGCTGCGGAGGGTCAGGCACAGCAGCCACTTCAGCTCAGGTTTATGAGCGGATGCTCGGGAGGCGGAGCGCCGTTCCTGGTGGGTCAGCAGATTAACAGGAAGTAACGGAGTGACCTCGACCAAAACGAGTAGCAGCGGTGAGGAAACTCCCGACGCCTCCACGGCCGGCTCTGGGCTGCCGGAGGCCTGCTGATGGAGGCCGGGAGCGGGAGGCGTTCGTTACGCTTTCACAGTCCTTTACTATCGTTGTACCGGGAACGACACTCATGTTAATCCTGATTTCTGGTCCCTGTGTAGCGTTAGGCAGAGCGGACATGACAGGCGGCTGTCGGCTTCACCGTCATCTTCAAATGACAGATCTGAGGAGGCCCGGCGTCAGACGCTCCCAAGGAATCAGAACTCTGGCGTCAACTGATGTTCGCCATGACTGACATGAAGTAGTGAAGTGCTTCGCTGAGGAATAATCAATACAGCAGCTGCATCGGTTCTCACGGTTGGGTAGAAATGTCACACAGCAAACCCGCCTTCACTTTAGATTGGATTCTGGGTTAGATCACATTAGCTGCGTGGTAAAGGTTTGATCAGGATAATTAAAAAAGCCGAAAATGATTTCTACTCCCAAGATCTAAAGCAAACATTATCATTTGATATCTGACATCGATTTTTCTTAACTCAAAATATTAGAGAAAAATGTCAAGGCTTTGACGGAGTACTTCAGTGAGTTCGCCGGGCGTCATGCTATTTAGAGGGATTACGGTGCTGTGAGGGTGAACTATGCTGCTTCTGCACTGGAGGAGAACAGGGAAATTGGTTTAATATTTGCTTTCCTCTTTTTAAATTGATTTCATCTCACAGTCGGACTTCCGGGTGGGATGGAGGCTGGAAGATGGAGGTGTAACGTGCAGCGCCAGGAACGTTCTTCAGGAGACGTGGGTCCACCCGCTCCACCTGTTTGTGTTGGCAGTTCACTGATGCAAGAGTTTCTTTATTTCATTAAAAGATAAGCGATAGATCAGAAGACACGCCCTAAGTGGCTCACTGCAGACTGCTGCGAAGTCTGACGGATCCAGACGAGCTGGAGGGAGGCTAGCGGGTTAGCTGGACGCCGTGTTCAGTCTGGTGGACGCGTCCCCCGTCCGCCCGTCCGCCCGTCCGGACACGCTGCTGTCGTCATCAGCGTCTCGCTGCCTTATCTGGAATTGCAGGTTGTTCAATGATGTGTCTGTAAATTGTAGGTGTGGAGCTTCAGGGAGGCAGTGCACTGCCTGAGAAACACTCCTCAGCAGCGCTAATGTGAGGGACTGAGCACCGACTGACTCAGCCACCGAGCAGCGGCTTCACCCCTCCAGCTCCAGCCAGCATGAGGTTACAATGAATGAATGAATGAATGAATGAATGAAGCCCAAATACAGATGACTGAGACGATCTGGTGACAGTTTAACCAGATTTCCTGAGAAACGTCTGAATATTTGATAACAACATGGAAACCCCGACATTATCGATGAGCCAATATATCACACATCCATCCATCACACATCCATCCATCACACATCCATCCATCACACATCCATCCATCACACATCCATCCATCACACATCCATCCATCACATATCCATCCATCACACATCCATCCATCACACATTCATCCATCACACATCCATCCATCACACATCCATCCATCACACATCCATCCATCACACATTCATCCATCACACATTCATCCATCACATATCCATCCATCACACATTCATCCATCACATATCCATCCATCACACATCCATCCATCACACATTCATCCATCACACATCCATCCATCACACATTCATCCATCACACATCCATCCATCACACATTCATCCATCACACATCCATCCATCACACATTCATCCATCACACATTCATCCATCACACATCCATCCATCACACATCCATCCATCACACATCCATCCATCACACATCCATCCATCACACATCCATCCATCACATATCCATCCATCACACATCCATCCATCACACATTCATCCATCACACATCCATCCATCACACATCCATCCATCACACATCCATCCATCACACATCCATCCATCCATCCATCCATCCATCCATCCATTATCCATCATCCATCCATCATTTATTCATAATCCATCCATCATTCATCTGTCTCTCCATAACCCATCCATGCATCCATCCATCCATCCATCCATCCATCCATCCATCCATCCATCCATCCATCCATCCATCCATCCATCCATCCATCCATCAATTTATCATTCATCCAATCATCCGTCCATGCCTGATCCATAATATGATTTTTAATTATTTTATTACTTTTCTCTTTAACAAATCTTAGAGAGAGAAAAGAAGTAGTGACGTGAAAGGGAAAATTGATTTCCAAAGAAAACAATCGTCAGGTTGTGAGGATACAACAGAAAGCAGAAAATAGCCTGATAGACGTTTCCCTGATGTCCAAAGTGCTTCCAGCGGAGCCATTAGCCCTGGGTCCGGGCCCTGCAGCTCGGTGTGTCTGGAGGTGAGGTGCGGGAGTGTTTCTTCACGGTCCATGACCCGAGCTGTTTCAAACGCTGACCCCCGTCCCCTCATCACTCCTCCAGGTACGGCTTCACCCCAGCTCTGATTGAATCACTCCGTTTCCGGCTGAAAGCTTGCTGTCGTGTCCTCCAGGAGTCTGTGCGTTATTGTGGGTGGCTCTGCGCTCCTCCAGTTCACTGTTATCATTTTCTTGGCAGTCAGCAAAAGTAATCAGAACACAAACCTCTGATCCATGCTGAAAGTCTCTTTAGGGAAAACCCCCAACAGAAACACGAGTGGGTCAAAGTGTGCAGCTATTGCCAGTATTTTTTTCCCCCGTGTTCTTGATGTTTCTCCCAAACCCCCGGATTATTGTACAACCTCCAAAAGACGTGTGTGGTCTCCTGGTTTTCCATGTTTTCTCTCTTTTATTCCACCAATAAGGTGATGATAAATGGCCTTTTTATGTAAGGTGGGGTTTTTTCATGTAAATGCTGAAAGTTATGTTTATTCACCAAATATAGGTTTTATATCCACACTGTTCACAGAAGAATCTAGCTATATCTGTAGTGTACAGAAGCCTGGACAGTGAGGAAGTTGCAGATTGCTCATTTACATGAAAATCATCATTTTGTTTGAGTAACCATTGATTTAAATGTGATTTTAATAAACCATCCAAATCTAATCTTTGCCAAAATTAACCAACCGAAGGTCTGAGCCCGTGCAGAGTTTCTAATCTAGAACACCCCATCATCTCATATTGTTAATAGCTGCAATTGTAATTGCAAAAACCCCTAGAGGGCGCCTTATGGCCCCACTACCACAATCAATGGAATCACAGCCTCTAAACATTAATAATAAAGGTCACTCTGGTTCGGAGAGGCGCACAATGCCATCGTTATTTCCTGGAGAGTAGCTGCCGTGAAATATGTCTTCATCATGAAATGCAATACTTTGTGTAATGAGCACGAGCAGCACACACACACACACACACACACACACACACACACACACAGGACATAATGTATTTTTGAAGCACTCACCTAAACCTCACCCATCTCGAATCAGAGCCCATGTGTACCTGAGACCCAAACACACCATGAAAGTAGGAAGTTGCTTCTGGCAGATTCACCCTGGAGGGTCGTGTCGTCTCAGGTTCTGGACTCCACACAGTGAGTGAAGGAAGGCAGCAGGCCTCCTGTTCACAGAGGAGGGTTCAGCAGAGAAACACTCCTCCTGGTTGTTGAAACACTCAACCTCTGACACACACACACACACACACACACACGCACACACATGCGCACACACACACACACACACCTCTGAAAGGAACAACTTGACCTGAGAGAGTTGATCCTTGCTAAAACCTACTGAAATATGGAGGAGCTGCTGGGATGAGGGGCGGCGGTTGGACACACAGACACAAAGCAGAGGCAGGAGATGCATGAGGAGCCGGTGAATATTAGATGTGAGGAGAGGGGGTCACGGAGAGGTCTGAGACATGTGCCACAACATGAGCGCCGAGCCGCTGTGGCGGAACCGTCAGGAGCTGCAGGGGCGGCGGGAACACCGGGCCGAGGTCCTCCAGAGAGCCGGACTCTTGGACAGGTTTCATGAGAAAACCTCACAGCAAAAATGTCTTTATTTAATTTCCATGATTTAATTTAGGTTGTTCCTCTTTACAAAGCCCACTAAATAAACTCCAAAAAAGAATTGCGGTCGCAGTGAAGAAAAGCATAAAGTGTGTGTGTGTGAGCTTTTGCTTTGAGGACGGGAGAACACGGACGTGCAGAGTAAACCGAATAAAGTGAGTCTAAACATGCACAGATCACAATCAGAACAATGCACACAGCAACGCAGCGAAATGCACAGCTACAAACGCAAAGCAGGAAATGAAACAGAGATTGAATGCAATTATTTTCAGATCTCCATAGCGTGCAATCCACGACAGGAAACAGTCGGGCGAACATTTCATAGCCACAACAGGAACAGCTGATTCAATAAAAACTACACACACGCTTTGACGAAGAACAGAACGAGAATAAAAAACACACCAGTCATCAGGGAAAGACACACAAACGAAACGCACACCTCCGTACAAACCCAAGGTGTGACGGGGTCAGCTGGTGAGAGGCTTTTTTTTCCCATAATGCACTTCCACGAAGCCTCCCAAGATCCCATCAGAGAGTGAGATTTAGGTCAGGTTGTCGTCTTCACATAAATAGAAACAACAAAAATGTCAAGACTTCAGTAGTGCATGCACACACACACACACACACACACACACACACACACACACACACACACACACACACACACACACACACACACACACACACACACAAACACACACCCGATAAAGCAAACCTTGTTACATTTAAATTTGCAGAGGCACTCAATCTACCCGTGGAAATATTCTCCTTTAATTGCCCTAACAAAGTGGGCTATTATGCTGCATATAGCATTGCCGTATTTGCTCGGATTCAAGTTTTTAATTGGCTTACGTGGGGGCAATTTACAGAGAAAGAATGCAATGTTGTTTTAATTAAGCCAGCTGGCTTAATTTGATTGATTTCACTTATGGAGGACTTTGTGATAGTTTGCGGTGGTCATTTCCAGCGAACAGGGAGGCGTCTCTTCACGGAGGTGCAGGTTAGAAATGAGCTATGAAAGAATATGTGCAACGCCAGGAAGAACCAGAACTTAAATGAGGAGGACTAAACACTGAGGATCCATGAATCTAACAGCCGAGTGTGGAGTGTTGTTTGAAATGCTCCAGTGTTCTGCATGAGCCGGTCACCACAGCGACCTGGTCTGAGTCCAGACCAGAGCGTTGACCCAGGAACGCTCGCCTCGCCGTTCACACCCTCCGAACCTTCTTCGTCCTGAAGATACAGCGTTCAACAGGATTTCTGGAGCGTTCGGTGAAAAGCTCTCTCAGCTCATGCCGGAACATGTCCGAGTTGTCCGTCTTGTCCAGACCCCTCACCCGGAGACGCCGGTCTCAGATCCTCATCAAGTCATTTGTTTCAAGATCTCATTGATAACTTGCAAAGCCATCTTAGGAACTGATTCACGTCTTTCTTTGAGAGAAGGTCCTCAGCCCCGGCCGGGCTCACTGTGCTGCAGTCCAGGTTCAGGACCGAAGACCTGTCTTTGATGTTGGACACATTTATAGCTAACAGGAAGTCATCCGTCATCACCGTGAGCCATGAGGCGGCTGTGTTGAGACGAGAAGCAAAAGTCAAATGACGGACGTTCTTGAATAGAAGAAGACCTGGAGGTGATGAGGGTCCGCCCAGACCAGGTGCTCCCGCAGCGCCGCCTCCGATCCCGCCTCGTTTCTCTCAATATCAAAACCAAAGAAAATAATAACGGCATACTTGGTTGATTCTATTGGGAAAACGTCTTTTCTGCCTTTAACCCATCTGGCCTGAAGTTCCACTGCTCAGCTCAGGAATTTGAACCTGCATACTTCCAATCTGAAATCCTCTCCCGTGACCTTCAGGCCACCACTGCAACGCCCTGCTGGCACTGACTTCCTCTTCTGCTCAGCTCTGGGTACTGGAAGAACATGTCTGCTTCCTCTTGGTGCAGCGATGCTTTAGAGGAAATGCCTGAGTTCCCTGAAGCAGGACACGTTTACCGGTCGTCAGTCCATCACAGCTCAGACGAAGCCAGTCTGCATGGCTTCAAGCGCTCACTGCACAGAGGGAACATGCAAACTCAAGCATTCTCAGGATATCTGTGGCCTGACACACCGGCACTGAAAGGCCATGATTCCTACTGTGAGATTTATTCTCTCCTAACTGCCACTTGTCACATTTTGCCCATTGAGCTTCGATTTTCAAATGTGCCGACCGTCATCGTTTCTGTCGCTCATAGATTTTCAGTCTGCAGTGTGTGTTCAGCCCATTTTTCCTGAGTTTTAACTGCTGGACAGCCGCCAGTCGAGGTTATCTGCGGCTGAAACCTCTTCCAGCTGAGAGCGGGTGAAAAGCCGCGATGCTGTGGACGGGTCACCGGGCCGCCGGAGGACAATCACACCGAGGCCATGAACCACACACACACACACACACACACATACACACACACACGCACACGCACGCACACACGCACACACACACACACGCACGCACACATGCACGCACGCAGTCCAGTGAGTCAGCAGCTGAACAACATCAAACACACACCATGTATTCATCAGTTAATTAATCACTAAGTGCCTTCGCCTCTCTTCTGGAGCCCAGAGCGAGTGTTAAACTTCATCTGAGGCCAGAGAAACTCACATGAGCTGCAGTCAGACGATTCGCCACCTGTGGGACACACAGGAAGGAGCGCTCACTCCAGACCAGCTGATACTCTGCACTGGGCACCACCTTGTCTTGGTAACACTGCCCTACTTATTTTAATCCCAATAATATTGGGTCCTCCTCCGTGGGGGTCGAAGTGGTTTAAAATGTTAATGAGCAGTGAAGTGACTATCTTCCCGTCTTCAGCTCTTACTCCATCGTTCTGGTTTACCTGACTCGGCATCCTGCGTTGTACCGCTTAATGGCTAATTGGTCCAAATAGAAACGTAGAACGGGTTCAAGCACTTCCTCTGTCTTGGTAATGTGTATTTGTTTGGGACTGAAATGATTTAAAAAGCATCATCTGGACAGTGGGATTGGCAGATGGACGAATCAGATGAGAAGGATGCAGTGACACCCAGAACAGAACAGAGCTGACAGCAAAAACCCCAAAACGGTTCAACATAATCCAAATATTTGCTGCGGCGGCCGTCCAGAAGGTCGAGTTCACTCGGAGCCGGCGTGAAGCAGAGACGGGCGTCTTCAGAAGGAGAAAGTTAACCTGAGAGAGTTTATCCTCACTGAGACCTGCTGAAATATGAAAGACCTGCTGGGAGAGAGAGAGGAGAGACAGAGGGACAGACAGGACAGGCCAGGTCAGACCAAGGTCTGGACAGCAGCTGAGCCAGGGCCTCGGCCGGAGGCAATGTTCTCTAAAGGGAGGACGCACAAAAACACACACCCACCATCATCACCACCATCATCATCATCATCATCACCACCATCATCACCACCATCATCACCACCATCACCATCATCACCATCATCATCATCACATCACCATCACCACCATCATCACCATCACCACCATCATCACCATCATCATCATCACCATCATCACCATCATCATCCTCATCACCATCATCATCATCATCATCATCACCATCATCATCATCACATCACCATTACCACCACCATCATCACCATCATCACCATCATCATCATCATCATCACCACCATCACCACCATCATCACCATCATCATCCTCATCACCATCATCACCACCATCATCATCACATCACCATTACCACCATCATCACCATCATCATCCTCATCACCATCATCACCATCACCACCATCATCACCACCACCATCACCGCCATCATCACCACCATCATCACCACCATCATCATCATCATCATCATCATCATCATCACCACCATCATCACCATCATCACCATCACCACCATCATCACCTTCATCATCCTCATCACCATCATCATCATCATCACCATCACCACCATCATCACCATCATCATCATCCTCATCATCATCATCGCCATCACCACCATCATCACCATCATCAACCTCATCACCATCATCATCATCATCACCATCATCATCATCACATCACCATCACCACCATCATCACCATCACCACCATCATCACCATCATCATCCTCATCACCATCATCACCACCATCATCATCACATCACCATTACCATCATCATCACCACCATCATCATCCTCATTATTATCATCATCACCACCATCATCACCATCATCATCACCATCACTACCATCATCATCCTCATCACCATCATCATCACCACCATCATCACCATCATCATCATCACCACCATCATCATCACATCACCATTACCATCATCATCATCATCCTCATTACCATCATCATCATCATCCTCATCACCATCATCATCCTCATCACCACCACCACCATCACCACCATCATCACCATTACCACCATCATCACCATCATCATCCTCATCACCACCATCACCCCACCATCCTCATCACCATCATCATCCTCATCACCATCACCACCATCACCACCATCATCACCATCATCATCCTCATCACCACCATCATCACCATCATCATCACCATCACTACCATCATCATCCTCATCATCATCATCACCACCATCATCATCACATCACCATTACCATCATCATCATCCTCATCACCACCATCCTCATCATCCTCATCACCACCATCACCATCATCACCATCATCATCATCACATCCTCATCACCACCATCCTCATCATCCTCACCACCATCATCACCACCAGTTACTTTTCGACCACCTTGATCATTTCCCGCTCACATTAGTGATTTCTTCTCTGCAGTGTTGAGTTTGAAGCCGAGCCCAGATTCAGGTTTCAGGAGTCCATTCAGTGATTTCCTTCACTGTATTATCAGTTCAGCTCTAAACCCTCCTGTGATCTGCGTTTTCTGGTTCTAACCTGTGGTAGCCGGACAGTCTTCCACAACCTGCTAATCCAGAAGGTTCCCAGCCGTACCTTCTCTAAATATTTATTAAACTCTTGATTTGTGAAGGCTGCATAGCGACTTTCAGAGCATCACAGTGAAACAAAAAGCCATCAGAACAAAGTACTGGGCTGTTTTCACAGATCTGCTTGAGATTGTAGCTCTTTTTCTGGCTTTCTTCATCTTCTTTGTTCTACCTCAGAGAATGCAGAGCCTCAGACCCAAATGCAGCCTCTGGCGACCTGGACCTGGATCCAAGACCACAGATTGGAAAACACTGCCCAAAGCCTGTCATCAGTTTATCATGGCACTCTTTGAATGGAAATGGGTTTTTTCCACATTCCACATTTGAGCCTTCCACATTCATACACTCAAATAAAAGCTAAGCGTGAACAGTGGCATTTATATGCATTCCTCTTGATGGGAGGAAAAAAAACTCTAATGTGGTTTCACATATATGAAATCCAGCACTGAAGGCAAAGCTGAGTTCTGACCCTGTGTGCCGCAGAACGGAGGGGTGCATGTTTATAATGACTTCCATTATCTCCCCTTCCTTACCTCTAAGTGAAAATGACATGTTTATTCACCCTGACTCCGCGTTTCACATTATATCCTAATGCTGAAATGTTCTGTTCATAAACTCTCTCTTAAGCCATTAGGTGTGTGTGTGTGTGTGTGTGTGTGTGTGTGTGTGTGTGTGTGTGTGTGTGTGTGTGTGTGTGTGTGTGTGTGTGTGTGCGCTCTGTTTATATGAGTGTGTTTGGAAAGTCTGCTCTCTTGCTAATCTTTACCATACCACCACTGTGTGTGTGTGTTTCTATGTTTCTGCCTTTAGAGGACCCATGAGCCACACACACACACACACACACACACACACACACACACACACACACACACACGCACACACGCACGCGCGCGCGCACACACACACACACACACACACACACGCGCGCGCACACACACACCCTCCCACCCACTCAGACAGCTTGGTGAAAATCATTACAAGCAGGTGTGTTTAGATAGATCCAGTTTCTGCGGCCCGGCCTCTCTCTGTCTCTCTCTCTCTCTCGGTCCTTTCCCCCTCTCACTCTTCCTGTGAAGTGGTTTTCTGTTTACTCCAGTTCTGAAACAGCAGTATTGCTTGAAACACACACCGAAAAATAAAGAAGCGCATGTTTAGAGAGAGAGTGAGGTCCAACATGCAGTAATAACACACTTAAACGGAGTCTGGGAGCTTGGAGAAAACACTCTGCAGCACATTAGGAGATGTTTCTGCTGGAAGAAAGCTTCTTCAGTTACTGGGGTCCCGGCGTCACGGGCTTTTCTGGGTTTGCAGTTATCGTTTTTGTTTCACTCGTGCATTTCTTATTGTTGTCCTTTCACATTACGTATCATGTACAGGGAATCTTTGTTATTTATTCTATAGTCCACTGATACTGTAGATTCAGGAGCTGACACATGTTGATTTCTAAAGGTCTAAATAGTCTTTCTCTCTGGTTCTACGTAGCTTTAACCAAAGTTAGCCTGTTCTTTAATCCCCTGTAACAATGCTAACTCCTGTGTCAGCTTCAAGGAAAGCCCCCTGTGGCCCTCGTCACTGTATGAACGGTTAATGTTACACTGTGACTTCTGTGTCCTGCAGAAGTGAGGTTCATCAGCGGTGATATGCAGGATGTGTGACGGTCAGACCTTCTGCCGTGTCACATTCCAGCCTTTTGATCTGCAGTGCATTCTGCATTATTCTGGATCACGCTCCCAAAAAACGGCCAGCACCTCCACAACTTTGTATAATAATCAGCTTGCACACTGATAAGTTGACATTCTTAGTTGACAATATGTGAACGATTTCAGTCCCATAAATGAGCACATCGGTTGTTTCCTGGAGTTGACTCAATCGATGATTAGTGGAAGAAAATCCTGCACCTTGAACAATTTCTTTTGTTTTTCAACTCATGTTTGCTCTACTTTATTTGCTCTGAGAAAACTGGTGCAGTAATTCAGACATTCCTGTGTGTTCTTAAAGCAAACTGTGTTCCATCAGAACTTAAATGACACTATTTTGATGATGATGATGATGATGAGGAGGAGGAGGAGGAGGAGGAGGAGGATGATTAGGAGGACAATGATGATGAGGACAATGATTATAATGACGATGACAATGATGAGGATGAGGGCGATGATGATGAGGATGAGGATAAGGAGGATGAGGACAACGATGACAATGATGAGAATGAGGATGATGATGATGAGGAGGTTGATGAGGAGGAGGAGGAAGAGGACAAGGATGATGATGAGGATGGGGTGAGGTTAAGGAGGATGAGGACAACAATGATGATGATGATGATGATGATGATGATGACAGCATGGCTGCTCCACAGTGCATAGGGTGTGTGTGTCACTGCAGTGTGTTGACAGGAGCCGAGTAGAAAACCTTGAGAAGAACCGCAGGTGGTCCATGGTGGCGACGGGACTTTGAGAGTCTTCCTCAGCTGGTGTCTCGCTCTGAATCTCGTCATGTAAACAGACACAAAACACCAACCGTCTCTCTAAACACACTCGGGCTGAATATAAACAGGAACATCTGCATGTGTCACCCACTGCTCTGTGTACACGTACTCCCATGATCCACTGGGGGTCTGGACTGCGCTCCACCCCAGCAGATCCCTCTGCCTCCCCTCATGCTGACAGACCGAACGCTGTTGATCAGAGTTGTTGAGGACTTTCTGTCAGCTCACTTCCACTTCAGCTCAACACTGGCAGGTCAAAGAGCTTTGGAGGTCTTCCCCTCAGATCAGCAGGAACTGAGTCTGGTCAGGTGACTGGAGGCACTGGAAGGGCCAAGTGAGAAAACATGAGGTCTCATCATTTGCTAAGAACCAGAGTTTGAATCTCGCTCTACAATCTGTCTGTCCTGCCATTTTCTTTTCTTTAATCTCTTAACACCAACCAGGGTGGTAGAAGGTCTCCTCTGAGTCTGGTTCTGCAGAAGGTCTCCTCTGAGTCTGGTTCTGCAGAAGGTCTCCTCTGAGTCTGGTTCTGCAGAAGGTCTCGTCTGAGTCTGGTTCTGCAGAAGGTCTCCTCTGAGTCTGGTTCTGCAGAAGGTCTCCTCTGAGTCTGGTTCTGCAGAAGGTCTTGTCTGAGTCTGGTTCTGCAGAAGGTCTCCTCTGAGTCTGGTTCTGCAGATTTCTTCTCATTAACCGAGAGGTTTTATTTATTCTGCTTGCTAGTGTGGAATTTTTGTTTTTCAGTAAAAGTCCCTTGAATCTTGTCTTATCTGGTGCAATAGAAATAACACTGAATGGAATTGAATTTAACATTCTGCTGTCCGTCGTCTTCCCAGCAGGTACTAGATGTGACGGTGGCCGGCAGATGGAACGACTAATATTCTCTTTGAAAGTAACGGCCTCCAACCGACATTTTATTTGTCTCTCAATCTTTAAAGCCGTCAGTAACATCTTTGTCTTCAATTGGAATATTGGCATTAGCTGTATCGCTGTGTCGATCAGTCCAACGTCTGCCGCTCTCTGGCACTCCTGAAATGCTGCGGCTCTGCTGTGCAGTGGTTGAGGGTTCGAACTGGAAACAGGAACACAGCTGACATGGAGTTCTTGTCTTTATGGCGAGCTTTATGCGTCAGTCCTCTATGCGCCTCTTAGTCCTCTGTGATTGGCTCTTCTTCTTGCAGGACAGGCTGTTTGCAGGTCACTGCTGATATTCACCCAAAAACACACACTGGAAGTGAAATCCATTCAGTTTTTTTTTTCACTCACGGGAAGGGGAGGGGGTTACAGGTATCCTGGGCCTGTTGTTCTAACATTGATAAACCGGGGTTCCTGACCTCGCTCGCTGGTTCTGAGGCCCGTGGTGTTGTGCGGTGCTATTCTCAGCTGTGCAGCGGATCGCACAGCTTCCTCTCAAAGAGATGCTCTTTTACTGCTAATAGACTGATCCGACGGATCCGCTGTCCACAAAGTTGAATACAGAGTTGTAAAGTGACGCTGAGATGACTTGAAGAAAAAACCAGACTGTTTAATTATATTTTCACACTGCAAGACCCAAAGAGGAGTGGAGTGTGAGTTCACACGGCTGGTTCTTGTTATCTGCTGCACTGACACCATCAAACTGTTGATTATGTTTGATTAGCTTCAGCACAAGCTTCGCCACTTTAAACCCCGGCGCTAAGAGCAGCTCAGACTCATTCTGCCTGGAAACGCGTGGTCTCCGTGGCCTTTGGGTCTATTTTAAACTGATATCAATCCAGCGGTCAGCAGGACGAGGGCTGCGAGTCGTCTGGAGCTTCAGCACTGCTGCAGGGAGAAAGTCACAACAAAGGGCAAAGTCTCCTTCTGGCTGATGCCGTGTTTCGGTGTGGGTGGCATAACGAGAGCCATTTTATTGGATGACCTCTTCAGACTGCATTACAGGCTGAAAGCGCTGTGACCTGACGCAACCCTTCGCCACTCCAAAGCCCTTCACTGGCAATCACCCTGCCCTCCCTCCACAAGGGCCTAATCATCCTTAGCAGTGGCTGGGCTCCAGAAAACAGCCTTCAGATCGCCTGTGAGGTCAGTGGCGGGGTCTGCGTGCCGACGCGCCTCCGTTTGCAGGTCCGTTTGAACACGTGTGCAGACGATGACACACTCGCAAGTCTGCCGTTGTGCACTTGTGAAGGGCGTCGGGTGTTTGTGCTCGTGCTGCTTGCGCTTTTTATTTTTATTTATACCGAAAAAAGAGACAGCAGCAAAGCAAAAGCGAGACCCAGGCGCGGTTGTTAAAATGGGACAAAGAGTTTCATGGGAATTTGCCATTTACAGTGAGACGCGGAGAACTTCTCCCCGATGTGGACCTGAAATGCGGAGTCCCTCGGGACGGATGCGCTGCGTTCCTCATGGAAGATTTATGGCTCTTTATGTTTGGCTTGGTATTTAAACAAAACAAATGATAAATACTGGAGCTGTGCGTTAAAACTAGGCTGGACAGACAGAAGAGGAGCCATTTAGCTCTGCTTTTATGGGGTAAAAACTGGAGAACTACTTGGAGAGTGTGTGAAAGTGAAGGGCTAAACACTACTGATTTGATTTCCTCTGTGGGCGTGTTGGTGCTCTGCAGGGTCGCAGCACTGGAGGATCCTCTCACATTCAGGACAGGACAGCAAAACCCTCGAAGAACGGATCTGTTTAACTCTGTCTTTCAGCCACTGGCGTTGGTTCCATCCACGATCGTTTTCATAGACGAAAGCTACTGTGGTTTTATTTTATTGCAATTAGAGCTTTGTACTTATAGCTGATTGATTACTTGTTGTATGGTTGATATATTCTTATGCAAACACGGTAAATACCCAGAATTACACAAATTTCAATCACAGCCAGTGATCCTGAGCCTCAGGGAAAGTCCAAACTGTTTTTTCTTTTTCCCATTTTACCTGCATACATTAAATTTCACGATCACCGGTGGGTTTCAGGACGTTTTCCCAGGGGTGAGGTGTGTTGGAAGGCTTAGTGGAGGACTGAAAAGTGACAGCTGGAGCTCCAAACAGAGCACTACCAGCTACAAACGACTGATTGGAGCAGCTCATATCAGGCATACGAAGGTAAAGGAAACAGTACATTCTGCTGTCAGATCTTGTTATTTTAGGAAGGAGCTGCCAAAAGGAGAAACTGCTGGAGATCAGCACTGATGATGTTCTAGTGGAACAGCCAACATGGAGGAACCAGGACTCACTAATACCTGCTTTCGAATCCCAGTCCACTGACAATTACTCTTTTAATTCAAATGAGAGTTTTGAAAGTGACACCTGAAGCTATAGACTGAGAACAGTCACTGAACAAATAGACTGCTTTTGTGTGAAAGTTGACGTGCCTCAAATGAAGGGAAACAGAAAACATCTTCTGCTGTTAGATGGAACCATGGAGCCATTGGTGTCAGTGCGCTCGTGGTCAGACGGTTTTTCAAACATCGTGATTGAGAGGAAAATAACAGCTGCTCAGCTTTGCACATGATACATGAGGCCCTTTTCCAAGAAAAAAGCTTTGGATGAATTCTCTCTCAGCACTATTTAGAGGTTGCTCTAGACCGGAGTTTATAGTTTTCCGCAGCAGAAAGTGATCTGCTTCATGTATTTCATGTGCTGCTGATCGCTTATCTTTGATAACAAACAACCATGAGGGGTGTATTAGGTTAGCCATAGTCTAGCTGGCGGCAGGACGATTAAATCAAAATGATGATGTTTTGTCTTTCTGTGAACAAAGGTCACATTTCCATGACATCAATCCACTTCGTCTGCTGTGTTCTCAGTAGTGATGAGCACAATGTGGGCTTGTGAAGTGGTTACAGTAGAGGGTTGAGATTCAGAAAAGTGTGGAGAGGAAGTCGGCCCAACTGCTCAGTTGGATTTTGAAAGATCTGTTTGTGATGGCCACTAGAGGGCGTTTCCTACTTCTCTAGTGGATCAATGTGGAAGTACTGATGGATCCACCACTGATCCCTTTCCCTACCTGATAATAAAACAACTGCAACGTGAATGGAAAGATGTGTTTATCCTGAAGGATGTGTTACCTTGGCAGTGTTTAAATTTTAGCATCAGATGATCTTTAATTGTAGGGATATTCTCAGTATATACTGCTGTAAATGATACAACTGAACAAAAGTTTAAAATTATAATACTTCATGACAAGAAAATGTGAAGTGTCGCATTGATAGTCCCTTCCACTCTATCTATCTATCTATCTATCTATCTAATCTATCTATCTATCTATCTATCTATCTATTTGGTGGTACCAAGCTAGCCTACCCCAGCTAGTTTACTCCCGTGCTCTCAGCAGTGTAATACCACTCTTTACCACAAGGTGATGTAGTGAGTATAACAGGACAGGAAGGAGCAGTGTAAAAACAATGAGGACTGAAGCTCCATTGAAACCATCAAAACATAAATATAACCCTAAATGTGTCTTTTATCCTCTGATAAACATCAGTTTAATGTGATTCTCAGCAGAAGGACAGAAGTAAGACATCGCGTTGTCCCGGCTCTCCGCCCCTTGCAGCCAGAGCTGACGGCGTTCTCCATTAGCGCCAACAGGAGCTCGCTGGTTTGGGCTGACCTGTTAGTAGCGTGTAATCACCTGCTAATTCCAAAATGTGTCACACCTCAGCCGCCCTGAGACTTCCCCACATGCCATCCTTTCTGGCTGGAGCCGCTCCAGACGTAAACCTGTCCCCAGGCTTCAAATCATCCCATCAGATCCCTTCAGATTGGGATTTGCTCCAGGTTCGTGTTGTTCTCCAGACCAGGGGAACGACTGTGTCGTGTCTGTCACCCATCTGCTTCAATGCCCTGGAATTACAGCTGTGCTTGGCCTTAAACCTCAGAATCCCTTGAAGCTTTCAAAATAACCTTGTTGGGGAGTTTTCAGACTAACGTTTCTCATCTAATGCTCTGAAAAGCAGGAATTATTGCTTGCAGCTCTCTGTATGTTTCCTGTTGGAGTTGCAGAAAGGGAAGTCTTGAAGTGTGGGTCTCCATGCAGGCTGTATAGCTTTCACACCTCACCTACTGTTCAGCCAACTGTTGCAGCTGCTTGCCTCAAGCTGCCTGCTGAGGCTTCTCCAGGAAGAAAGGAAGGAGAGCACAACAATGTGCTCCATCCGTCGGATGATTTTATGGGCTCTGGTGTGTAATGATCATCACATATCCAGGTGGACACACAGAAATACTGATGGCGCATTTCATTACCAGTTTCTTTGCCTGCTTGAATGAAAGGCACATGTTCTCTCCAGCTGCTGGTTCATGGTGCAAAAAATAAAAAAATGCTGCTGCTTTTCCACTTATCGCCTCAAAAATATATGTTTTCCATTGATGCCAGGTTTGTTATTGTATCAAACCACAGTCTGACAAAAGCTTCAAGCTGAACAAAACTGGTTCACACTCCAGCTAGACTTGCCCATGACCCTATTTTTAAGTACATTTTGAAAAATGAAAGTTCTGAATTCTAAGATACACAAAAGAATAAACTGCATTATCTGAACATCTAACAAAATAACCAAAGAAATTGATGTGCAATTAAAGTGCAATGATAAAAAAAAAAATCTTTCAAAGAACAACAATAAATGACCAGAATGAATTCCCTGAAATAGTCCAAAGTCATGTGAACCTGAATCTGAAAGCGACTGTCCTTCTGCTTCTGTCTGTCCTGATGGACGGCTCACCTGTCCAGGTGGAACCAGACGTCACACCCAGTCCGCTGGATCAGATCGTATCTCACCCCGAATGAAGCCAGATACAAGATAAATGACTGACTGACTGACTGACTGGCATTTTCACATTTTATTCCTCTAAAATAAGAGCAGAAGCGTCCAGTAGCAGAAGGAGATGCAGTGGTTGAGGAAAACAAAAGATTTTTAAGAGTTTGTCATGTTTTCAAACAAGACTGCCATCAGATTGCTCAGCTGTTTTTGGGAGTTTGCTCGGTGCCCCGTGGATGACCTTCAGTGGACGACCTGTAAGAAGCTTCAGGCTTCAGGTGCCAGTGTCCAGGACGGCAGTCCTGAGAGAAGGTGGCAAACAGTTTGGTTGTGAGCCACAGAGGAAGCCTCTTAATGATTAAGGCACAATCACACAACAAAGAGCAGTGGTTCAGGAGGAAAAGTGCAAGTCGCAGTAAAATGATTGAGTTTAACAGAATAAATAAAGCATTAGTCTGACTGTCCTCTCAGCTGTTTGAAGTGTTTGTGAATGGTTACCTTCAGATCCTCTGACAGACTGTTCCAGCAGCTCAGTGGGACCAGACAGCTTTGTTCTGCATTTTGACAGCTGATGAAGACTGACTGTTTGAACATATGGAATATATATTCAGGTGAAAGGCCATGAGATGCCTTCAAAACCAGTACAGTGCCTGCAAACTAAAACTGACTTTAAAACAGGTGCACCACAAACAGTAAGGCTGCAGGGCTGTGCACAGTGTACATGTGATCTCAGGGCACGGACAGGTGGTGTCAGGATACCAAGGGTGGTGTCGGGGTTCAGATAGGTGGTGTTTGGGTACCTACAAGTGGCATTGGGGTACTGTCAGGCATGGCTGTAGCCAGAGTTTCAGACGTACTAAGGTACACAGCTCATTGTCTCACATCAGTTACAACGTTATGAAAATGAAGAGGGTGTGTGTGTGTGTGTGTGTGTGTGTGTGTGTGTGTGTTTGACTTCCTACGCTTGGTGATAAAAAATGCATTTGTTGTTTTAGTGCTAAATGCCATCCAGACGTCCCAGCTGATCGTCTCCTCCCGCTTCATGTTACAGCGTCAAAGTTTTTCTTGCCAAACTTTGATTTGGGGTAATTATGGTTAGAACTGCTGAAGAAGGCAGAACTTATCTTTATCTGTTAATGTTTTGTTATTTTTCTTTTACAGTTTGTTCTCCAGTGCTGTCATTCTCCTTTTCTGCTTTTCTCAAACTTCTCCCTCTCTGTCATGTCTTTCATATCCTCTCATCTGTTCTGTCCTCGTCCTTTCTCTCTCTGTCCTCTTTCTTCTGCTGTCTTCTTGCCTTTGCACTTACACATTCACCATTCTCTCCTGACATATAAAAAAAATATACATTTAAGCTGTATAGACCTTCCTCCTGTATGCATGTCTGAATTCACTTTGAATTAAAAGAGCAGGAAGCCTTTGTCTCCGTCACCTCCATCACCTCTGTCTGTTCATCACACTCTCCCTCCCAAAGCTGAGCTCTGTTTGGGCCAGCGCATTTCCATTCAAGCAAATCAAGAGTCAGTGTAAATGTATAAAAGCTACCTGTAAAACTGGACAAAAATAAAAAGATTTTATGAAAACTTGTCAGTGGGAATGGATGAAGACATTAACTGCTGAAACAGAACCTTGACCAGTCACTACTCACACAACGCACAGATCAAGAAACGCCGTCAATAGGAAGTATCGGTTCAAGATGAACTCAACAAACGGTGTTATGAGTGAAGACGAGTAACCCAGCTGTTCTGTGGAGACGTGTGGAAACCTTAGAGCTTGTTCGGCTGCGCTCTTCTTCAGAAACATTTAGCTTGGCTGGCTTGTGCAGTTGTAGCGCCTCCTGTCAGAGCCTGGCGGGACGACTCAGATAACTACAGAGCCTCCAAAACATTGTTTCAGGACATTTTTACCACACATCAACCAAATACTGGGGTCTAGATCTCAGTGTCCTCATAGCTATGGCCTAGCCTAAAGTTGGCGTCAGGGTACCTACAGGCGGTGTTTGGCGTTCTGGTGTAAGGACTGAGATCCCCCTGCTGGTGTCTGATGGCTGATGGTGACTCATTAAATCCCTCACAGCACACCAGGACCATGCGGTTCAGCAGGACAGACTTCGGATCCTCTGTGGAGGGTTTTGTTCTCAGCTGTGCTTCAAACACTTCTTAGACCTCTCTGTTGAAGACAATGTCGTTTGTATGTGAAAGCCTTTCCAGTAAAAGCTGTTTTTTTTTCTGTTTTCCACACTCATCTAATCACTGATTCTCAAAAGACAAAGGTGTTTTTTTTTTACAGCTGTTTCTAATCAGCACAGACGTGATTCCATTAACTTCCATTACATTAGAAGAAGGCAGGAAAGGCAGACGCCAGCAGCTCCAAGCCCCACCATGCAGGAGTTGAACCAGTTCTCTGGCTACGTTTCATTGGAGATAAAATAGAGAAAATTTGGTTTTGTAATTTGTGCAAACCAGTCCTTTAACTACTGTGAGAATACAATTGAAACCCTTCAAACGTCCAACCGCAGAGAGGCCCGTCCTTCCTCAGTCTCCGGGTTCTCTGGGGAAATATGAATGTAAATGCGAATTGACTTTTTCTTGGAACTTCACACCACAAAATAATACATTCACACCAGATTCTTAGATTCGCAACGCCATAGAAATAATCTGTTTAAACATATGAGAACGTGTTGTGTGATGGCACCACATGTGGGTTTAACAGGTTCTGCCTGACAACAAAAACAAATTTTATTAACTCTTTCCACCTGGGATGGCTCTGAAAGGAGGAAAACAGCCCAGCTGACACGTCTTGAAGGTTGCCGTTCACGGCGCCGGCAAAGAAGTGGCGGCGACAATGGAAGCAGCCTTGGTAGCTTCATTTCTGTGGCAGCAGATTGAATTCTCACCACATTTTTCTGATGGCGCCACCGCCAGCAGACCAATCTCTTCCAGGGCCTTTCAGACTGTTTGGAGCTGAAAGGAACTGAAAGGGAAGAAATATTTGACTGTTTCCTGAAGGAAATTGAGGTTTTGATCTGCTTCGTGCATTCCACACTGTTATGCCCACTCATTTGTGTTTTCAGTATGTCTGAGGGTGAATTCTTCTAATTCAAGTTTTGCCAGAATCATTTGAAATAAAAACTGAACCTTGATGGAAACTGAGATATCTGAGGAACCGACAGGAACACATGCTGCATCCAGCGTAGGTCAAATTCAGCAACCATCCATCAACCATCCATCCATCCATCCATCCATCCATCCATGAATTCATCTATCCATCCATCCATCAATTCATCCATCTGTCCATCCATCCATCGATCTATCCATCAATTCATCCATCCATTTATCCATCCACCCATCAATGATCTATGCATGCATCCATCCCTCATCCCTCCAGCTATCCATCCATCATCATGCATCCATCCATCTATCCATCAACGATCCATCCATCCATCATCCATATATTGATCCTTCATCTATCACTCATCCCTCCATCTATCCATCCATCATCATGCATCCATCCATCCATCCATTCATCCCTCCATCACTCCATCTATCCATCATCCATCCATCATCTATCCATCTTCATGCATCCATCCATCAATCCATCCATGCATCCATCCATCAACTGTCCATCCATTCATTCATCCATCCATCCATCCATCCATCTATCATCCATCCATTCATGCATACATCCATCCAGCCATCCATCCATCCATCATCATTTATCCATCTTCATGCATCCATCCATCCATCCATCCATCCATGCATCAACCATCCATCCATTCATTCATCCATCCATCCATCTATCATACATCCATTCATGCATACATCCATCCATCCATCATCATGCATCCATCATCCATCCATTCATGTATCCATCCATCCATCCATTCATGCATACATCCATCCAGCCATCCATCCATCCATCATCATGCATCCATCCATCCATCTTCATCCATCCATCCATCCCTCATGTATTACACCTCTGAAGTGTAAATGGTTTCTGAATATCAGTCCTGTGGTCAGAAAACAATCCTTGTCTCTTTGTGAAAGTGTTTAGAAGGCAGAAGACATTGATGGGCTCCTTCCAGACGATGCTGTGGAGTTTACATGTTCCCCTCATTCATCCTTGTACTTCAGCTTGTAAGGATCAGTTGTGACTTGAAATTCTGAGTGTGTGTGTTCATTGTCCAGATGTGAGCAGGTGTGTATCCTGCCTTTTCACACACTGTCGGTTCAGATTGGTCTCTGTGATATTCAGCATGAAGGGAGCAGAGATGATTTCATGGGACAAACACACTTTACAGGAAACATTCAATCCAAATACACACGCCGACGTCCGCGTGCGTGTGTGTATTCTAGCATACATATGTGTGTGTGCAGCCCTGCATTTGTTTTTTACACTCTAAAATGCAAATGTTTCATGTTTGGTTTGGTGTGGAGTCATCTGAATGTGTGCATGTGCTTACAGTTGTATTATTTATTTTGTGTGTGTGTGTGTGTGTGTGTGTGTGTGTGTGTGTGTGTGTGTGTGTGTGTGTGTGTGCGTGTGTGTGTGTGTATGTTGCTGTGACATGACCAATTTGCTGTGGGATACATCTCGCTATTAAAGTGAAATGGAGTAAGTGTGATGTTGGTCATAAATAGGGCTTGTTATCCGGGCTAATAGGCTGTGTGTGTGTATGTGGTGTGTGTGTGTGTGTGTGTGTGTGTGTGTGTGTGTGTGTGTGTGTGTGTGTGTGTGTGTGTGTGTGTGTGAGAGAGAGAGAGAGAGAGAGAGAGAGAGAGAGAGAGAGTTATTGCAGGTAATAAGGTTACTTTTCAATTGCTACCAGGTGTATGAGTGAGACGGAGACGTGGGAGAATTAGAGACTCCCAGCTCACATTCTGCTCGATTTATTTCAATCTGCTCTGCTTCCCTTCTTTTCTGATTTATTTGTCTTCCCCCGTGCACTTTTCTTTCTTTGTGTCTTTCTTTTATCCCGGCTCTGTCTTTTTTCTTTCTCTCATTCCGTGCCAGGTTCCAGCCTGCTCTCGTTCCTTTGCTCCGTCCAGGCTGCTGTTTGCCCGGCAGAAGGCTGATCTTCTGTGGAGGCTTTTGTTTAAATTACACTGATCCGTGCTCCATATACCTGCTGTGTGTCACACACAGTGCTCTCAGTGTACGGCTTTCCACTGCAGTCTCACGGCATGTGATAAAGTGTCGATTAACTGGGCCAATTATTGACCGGAGTCGGCTGTCGAAGGCCGCTGGAGGAATGAGGAGATCTGGAGAGCGTGAGAGTTACGGCTCGGTTCAGGCTTTCGAGTGTTGCTTCAGGGAGTTTAGTTCCACACATTTAAAAATAGCCACAATAACATCTCATTTGCATGACAAACACTGCTGTGTCCGTCACACCGCTTGTACCGCCGTGCAGCAGCACGTCACAAACTGCAAACACACTCTTCAGTCACTGTTGAGTCTTCTCGAGAGCAGCGTAAGTTCGCTAGTAGCAATAGCTGTGATTAGCATTAGGAGCAGTACATTATTTTTATTTCTTTTCAAAAGAACAGTTGGTGGCATGGTGGTGCCTTAGCTGTTTCTTTCCTCTCCTCATCGACAGATTGTAGAGCTTCTTCCTCCTGTAACATCTGATCTGTGGTTGTTTTGGCTCTCCACTCTGCTGTGGTTTGCAGCGTCTGCAGACAGCCTGGACTCAGACCACGTGTCGTAGGTGATGGACTCGTCCAGCTCAGTGATCCTGTCACTTCTGTAGCTACTGTTAAAAAGCAGCACAGTCTCAGCTGGTGATTCTCCCTCCAGTCCTCACAGAACTTATGGCTGCCTTTAAAATATAACAAACCTTCACTGCTGCTGACCGAGGAGCGCCGCAGAGGTCATCTTCCTGTCAGGTGACTGTTCTGAGAACAAGATGAATCCAGTCTTTATCTTCTTCTTCCTAAAGCCTGAGGACCTTCTCCATCCTCCAAGACACCAGCCAGTGCCTTTGAGCAGTCGTCTGCATGTTCTCCCTGAGCATGCGTGACTTTTCTGGTTCCCTCCACGCTCCAGAAACACGCCTTAAGAGTTTTAATGTGTGACAGAGCCAGTGGCTCTGCTGTCAGTCAGGCCGGAGAGGTGGAGCAGTGTTTGAAATCCAGGACGTGTTACCCAATCACAAAACCTTTTTCAGATGACCGTCCTTTATTTTTACAGCTTTTCTTACACGCTGCTGCGTCCCGCTCCACCGAACAAGCCGCCCAAGCTAACTGTTATACTTTCCCCTCTGTCATTACCTGATATTCAATATATAATCTCCATGTGTGTATGAGTTCACACCCTTCACACACAGAACTCCCGTCTGCACGTTTCAGGCCAAAGAAAGCAAACTGCGAGACATGTGGCTTTCAGACATGCTCATGGAGTTAACCGCCGATCCCCAACGAGCCGGCTGGGAACAGCTAATATATCAGCTTGTTCTTTTGACCCAGCACACACGAGACTTCAGCTGACAGGGAAGTGGGAGGATGTCAGGACTTCCACATCCTTTAGTGTCTTTCTGTCTGTCTTTCACTCCTTCTCACGTTGTCTCCCACTCTCCATTCCCTCCGAAGCTCTTTCTTCCCTTCACTGAGTGTGCTTCAGGGAGCTCAGAATATGCTGTACAAGTAGTTCATCACCAGCGGCCTGTCTGAGGTTATAATAGCAAAAGGAAAAGGTTGTTTTTAATTCCTGCCGTGCCCAGAACATTAAATACTCTCTAGATTACTTGGATTTTGTATCGATTACTTTCACTGTGCGCACTAACGTATTTCAAACCTCCCTCCACCAGACGCCATGTTGGTGCTGGTGCAGCATCTGATCCGATCCCTCCAAGGTGACCAAAAGACAGTTAGCACAGGCGCTAGCACGTGTTCAGCTGACTGGTGTAATGTCACCAGGGTCCAAAGAACACTTAACTCTGCATTGAAAACATGAAATTCTTATGCTGTTCTTGGTAAATCAGCCTCTAAACATGAACAAACAGGCAGTGAAGCCCTCATTTAGTTTTGAGTTTGTTTCTTTTGATACACTTTGATAATCCCAAAATTCTGAATGTCATTTGAGCTGATTAGAAAGAAGAAGACGTGCTGTCCCCGCTGTCCTCTGAGGGTCAGGAGACATTTTCTCATGAAGCTGGCGTACTTCTCCTGGAACCCGTGAGAACATTCACACCATATGACTGCAAAACAAACACTGAGGGAAAATTCTAGCAGGAAAACGAAATGTGTAGGTTGCAACAGTGTCTTGTTATGCTGAAAAATCACACAATCAATATGCAACCTGTGGCCATTTAGGGGAGTCAGTATGCTGCCTGTGTAACTTTGTAAAGGTTACAAGACTTAAGTTGTCCAAGAAAACTTTTCATAAGCAATAAAAAAAAAAAAAAAAAAAACAAGAAGCAGAAGATGAGTAGGAGGCTCGATCCACATTGAAACTATAAATACTATTCATGAATTATTTTATATTTAGCAGTGATCTGTCAGTTTGTGACTGCCTCCTCAGGCTCGTGCTAGCCCATGTCTGTTTTCCATCCGGCCCCTCAGTAACTTTCCCATTAGTCTTTCTTCTGTGCTTCTTCCACCACCGCAGTCAGATGGGCTGCAGGCGACTCCAGCTGGAAACATCCAGGACGAGACAATCGGACAAAATGTGTCACCGACACAATCTGAAGTCAAACCAGATCAGACTAATAATCACGCCTTTAGTCTTGGTGAGGAATGTGGAGGAAAGTACAGGATGCACGGGGAGAACATTCAATTCCCACTTTGAACAGCCCGAGCCATCTGGAACAGATTGTTTATCCAGCTCGGTGTTGCAGAGCAGATCTCAGCGATCGCTGGGTGAAGGCAGGGCAGACCCCAGAGAGGTCCCCAGTCCATCACAGGCCAAGCATGAAGACACACAATCACACACAAGACAACTTAGCCAACAATCAGCCTCAGTGCATCTCAAGTGGCTCTCTCCTTGTGAGGCACAGTGCAGTCCTCCAACCGGTCCTCAGGCCTGAAAGTTCACATTCTTCTTAAAGCAAAGGGCAGCTGGGGCCCACTTGGTAGTTTGTCTCCCATCTCACTCTGTTTGCAAAGACTCTACACCCTGAATGGAGTTGTTATGAGTAACAGTATATATATAATAAGACTCACTGAACATGTAACACCTTTTCATATAGCATTCACCAAGACGGCTAGCAATTTCTGTCTGGTTTTTAATATTTGCTATCAGCAGCAAAAAAGGACACTAAAGAGAAAAAGCAGTTATTCTGAAACACCGGCTGTGATTCAAGTCATCCAGCTTGTGCTGGATTTTCCTGTTACACCACCATCCCAGGATTCGCAACGCATGCTGTCCCCACTGCAGAGCCCCGTGCTCAGATCCAGACCACCTTGGGAAGTGGTCTGAGTGAAAGCACTCCGGTGCCTTTTAGGTGTGTCAGTGTTTTTCTACATTTGGAAATGGGACTTATAACCGACGTGTACCCAGTTACACGTCAGAGATTTTTAATCTTTGTCTATCGTAGTTGCACAATATAACCACTTGAGGGATGTGTCTCAATTCAAATACCTTTTAATGCCATGAAATCAAAGCCATGCCAGTAGCTGTCAGAGTGTGCTTCACTTGGCTGCTCCAGATATTTCATCGGCTGGAAATCCGTCATCCTCAACCATGGACACTGTCTGCATGTCGAGGGCCACCGTTTCAGCCATGAAGTTGCTGATATGTTCACTCTGGGCCTTGTCATATTTCCTCTATCTATTGTATTTAAAATCCCCCAATGCTAGCCTGTGAACCGCTAGCAGTAGCAATAAAGAGCTATCTAGCTAGCTAGCAGTAGCACCGATGCTGGCAGCAGCCGTCCCTCCCTCCAGCTTGCTGGGTTGTTTCCATGGCAGGTGGTCTCACATGGGAAAAAAAATGATCTTTAAATTGGTTCTGGTTTGTTATCTATGTACCTGTTCACGTGTAGATGTCGACACCCCGAGTGTTTCCACTTGTCTATTGGGCTCACCACTTGAGATGGGATCACCTGAAATGGATGCCATTGCCAAGAGTGAATGAATCCATTGTCACCTCAATGCATTATTCCACAAATGCACATTTCTTGTCAACTGAAACTGAGCGGATGTGTCCACCTTGGTTTGGCTTCACTGTAAACCAGAGATCAGAAGGGATTTCTGCAGTCCTGGAACAATTGGCTGGAATCACTGCAGGAGAAATGAGTTTTTATCAGTGAACTTACTGGATATTTTCAGTGGCTTGAAGTGGTCACAGAAAGCACTTGCTTACTTGTTAAAGAATAATGGAAGAGAACCTCTGGAACGAGAAAAGACTCGGACCTGATACCTCTGAGGACTTTTACCTTTGCCTGATTTTCTCCATTTCCACTTCTGGCAGTGCTCTTCAGGAGGTTATTTTCCATCTGATTGATGAAGTAGTGACGGCTCTTGATTCCTGAGAGAGAACAGTTTCTGTACTCTGACCATAATTTTCTTGAAACCCTCCAATCGGCTACACTTTCACTTTTCCTCTTTTCCACTTTCCCTCTCGCTCCCACAGTGTACCTCTACACATCCACAAATGTCAAGTGTAGCTAAATAGACAGTGAAAAGTAATTTCACCAAAGCATACAGTCCATAAAGGCACCTTACAAGTAATCTAAGCAGCACGACGTGAGCCTGTATTTCATTAATAACACACTGCTTCCACATCACACATCCTCTCCTCAGTTGCCCTGTGGAATGTGACTGGCTTGAATAATTAAAGCCAAACATGAGCTTTGTAGTCATTTCCAATGTTTGTGGCTCCCACAGTTACATCACAGCAGATTAATGAAGCCGGGCGCACCTACGTCGAAGCTCAGGTCCTGAAACGAAACGCTGAGTCATATTGGAGTGACAGCCGCGTTTGCTTCATTAAGCACGTCGTAAAAAGTGTTTAGAGTGATCATCTGTGGCGTTACATTGATTGTTGTTAAGAATACATGACAAGAAGTAGCTATGAAATTCTGCACAAATTCCTGTGTAAACACATCACACCAATAAAAAGTGTGCTGCTGATATTACGGCGGGAGCTTGTACCGGCACTCCCACCGCCACTTATTGTGCATGACAACACGTACAACACTTTGGCATTGTATTGCAAACACAAATTGTAATCTTCCCAACAAAGCCACCAATCTTTTAAGATAGCTTCTCTGCATAATAATTACTATGCATTTCATTTTACACAGCAGTCAAGTGATGTTCATTTTTCAGGGTGTAGCAAAACTCTGAAGCCATTAAAACCACGAAATACCAAACAGAATAATGTGGAGAGAAAAATGATGCAAACAAAGCACAATGTCTTTCATATTTCATGTTCTTGAAAAAGGAGTTTTTCTGTTTATTTGCATGTTTGTCTTGTCAATGTGGCAAAATATTGACTAATGAGAACAAACAAGTCTCAGAAAACCCGTTAAAACTGCTATTTTCTGAATTTACTGTTTGTTGGGGGTCAGTGATTGGTCAGTTGGTTGGTTGGTTGGTTGGTTGATTGATTGTTTAGTTAGTTGGCTTGTTGGGTTGATTGGTTAGTTGGTTGGTTGGTCAGTTGATTGATTGTTTAGTTGGTTGGTTAGTTGTGCAGTACTATGATTTTTCTAAAGGAGCATATTTAGTTCTTTTCTGATTAAAAGATTTAATAATGAGGCACTTATGTGTTTTTTTTTTTTCATTAAAGGAAAATAAGAATTATATTACGGTCAGAGGCGGAGCGTGGGTCTCAGTACAGAGGGGGCGGAGCATTGTCGATGGGCCCTTATGACAGTAATTTTACCATTTAAACAATCCCTCATGCTACCATCAAACAACACACTAATGCTCACTTTTATTGAGCCAAGCAAACCTGTATGCCTCAGAAAGCAGAATAAATTCACAAACCAGTTCACAAACTTGTTCTGAAGGACAAATACAATCAATCGATCAATCAATTTATTTTTGTATAGCCCAGTATCACAACAACAGTTGCCTCAGAGGGCTTCAAGATGTTACATTGGTTGGTAAAAATTTCAAAGATTGATAATGACTTTGATAATAACAATGAATCACAGTGTAGTGTCTATATAAACAGTCCATAGACAGAACAGAGTGAGAACGTTGACATCAGACCAATACACATAGTGGCATGAACAGTCCACAATAGCTCGTCAATGACTGAACTAAGTAATGTTATAATGTTAAAACAATAAAAACAGTGAATAAGCATAATGTTAATATGTCAAATTCACAGTAACGAGACAAAATGAAGCAATCACCGCACGCACACGCACACAAACACACACACAGACAAATGCAGCCTTGCAGGTGTCAATCTCAGGGCGTCCGCTGTCCATGGTGCTGAAAACTCTGATTAAAAACTCACTGGCTACATCTGTACCATCTTTGATACAGCTTAAATATAAAATGAACACAGCTGGTCTAAAATTACACAATCTATTCAGATAGATATAGACACAGCTATCTATATCTTTTGGAATTCACGTATATTAGAAAAAGAAATAGACTTGGCACTCTGTTATAGTTGAGAGCAACACAAGGCACATTCAGATAGGCAGGTGTTTCAGACCACAGCATTCTGATAAAGATAATATCTTTGAAGGTTTCACTGACTCACCAATGGCTCCGACGTTAGGTTTTGGGTAGTACCGCTAGCGGCTAGCATAGTGTTTAGCTTACTGTTTATCTTCCCTCCAAAGAGTGCAAAGAAAAAACTCGTTCACAGCCAATCAGCTGGCTTACAGCTCTGATGCATTCATGGACAGTCGTAATGTAAGAATTGTCAAATTGGAGCCCACGCTCATATGGTATACCTTCTCACACACACTGCGCATTTTATTATAATAATTTATTTACGACTAAATGTGAACACATCACATGAAACGGGGCCCTATGACCTTGTGGGCCCTGGGGCGACGCCCCCTTGCCCCCACTCTGGCTCCTCTACAGATCAGTGTATTAAGCTCACACACACTTTCACACCTCTCTTCACAAGATGACTGACAAACATAAGATCCCAGTAATCTCTGTTTCCAGTGTGCTGATGAGTGGAGGGCGGGGTAAGCAGACGTGATGTGTGTGTGACCTTGTGGGCCCTGGGGCGACCGCCCCCTTGCCCCCACTCTGGCTCCGCTACAGTTTGCGGTATTTCATGAGTTGTATTTGAAGCAAATCTTTTTAAGTGTGCGATGTTTGACCAGCAGGGGGCATCAGACCGGAAGTGTTATGGTCCATGAGAACCATGTGGAGTGAGCGCGCTGCAGCACACAGACGGTGAAGGACCATTAAAGGCTACCGTGAGCAGGGCCCAGTTTCCTGCTTGTAAAGTGACTCCTGGTCTCCTGTGGGCTGCTGAAGAGTGTTGGCCATAGACCGAGCCGCGAGGAAGGGAGTCGAGCTGCGGTCCTGGACCAGGACCTGGACCAAACCAGCGGGGCTAGCTGCAGCGGGCTGCCTCGTTAAAACCAGCTGAGTGGAGGGACATGCCGCTGACGGATTACCTGGACTCACCTGGTGGAGGATTGCGGAGAAGAGGGATCCTCCGGCTTCACCACAACCAGGAGGAGGTTTCCTTATCAGCTGGTAGGATCACCAATCCATTCACCCTGGATCAGAGCTCCAACGCAACACTAAATTAAAGGTGCCATAGGCAGCATTACCTTCGCAAGATGGTGATTTGACCCATCCAAGATGGCGATGTGAAACCCGGAGTCGTGCCCACCTCAGGGTGCCGAGCGGGGCCGGCAGTGTCACGGCCGCCTGCGCCGGTGGGTTGATTCACCTGTGACCTTTTCACGGTGGGCCTGGGGTCAAAGCCTTTTTTTTAAGAATTACAGTAGAAACAGACGGTGTCCTCCGTGGTGTTTTTTGATGTTTTGTCCGACGAGGCAGGTAAACATGTGGGCCTGGACTTCCTCATGCGCGTTCTCGAGAAGCAGAGCTTTGAAGCGCCGCCCCTCGACCAATTAGGATAGAGCCTCAGGGGCTCTTCTGATTGGTCAAAGATACTGGGAGCGGTCGAGAATCCTTTTCAGTTCAGAACAGAGACAGATGGAAACGCTGCGCCCTCGCGGTAGTGCAGTTATGCTACACTCTTAAAGGATTATCAATGGATACTCTAACATTTAATCCAAAGAAAACACAGAAAAATTAGCACTGACTAGCAAAATCCTGCCTACAACACCTTTAATATGTGAGAGCTGTCAATTAGCTCTCAGAGTGCCTCTAAAAAGCCCGAAACTGAAATTAATGAAACTTAAATGTAATTCTGTGCTTCAATATTTTGTTTTGAACTTTACATTTTATGTTGATTTGAATATTACTTTAATACAGAGACACTGTCTTTAAACAAGCAGAATTACCTTCGTTATGTTGATAATTTTACTCATTTGGAATTCTGGGATAACTTTATGTTATAACTTTTGTGAAAATCATATTGACTCCTAGACAACGTCATTTTACATCAGAATGTCTCTTTTGCCATAGCATTTATGTTTGGATGGAAGTAACGTGCACGTACTGATAAATTACTTCATTATAGTGAGCTGACTGGTAAAATGGGACTTAGGTACTTGGTTGGGTAGTTGGTTGGTTGATTGGTTAGTTAGTTGGTTGCTTGCTTGCTTGGCTGGATGTCTGGTTGCTTGGTTGTTGCTTGATTGTTGGCTGTTTGGTGATTTGGTTGGTTGCTTGGTTGACTGGCTGTTTGTTGGCTGCAGCTTGTTTTCCCACTACACTTTGACAGAGTTCAGGCTGCAGTTATTGGTGCTAGATTTGAGCGACAGTGGTGCAGTTCGTTTTTAGTCCCACATTAACTTTTCCTTCCTGTTGTTGATCTTTCATGTATACATCCATTCATCCATCCATCTGCTCAAACATACAGTCATCTATCTTCAATTTCACCCAAGAGAAGGACAACTGGACTCAATCTATTGGTTTTTTTTTCTCCCCAAAAGCCAGGGTGCAGGGTTTCCAGTCCATCACAGGACTAACATGGTTATCAACACACATACTCTCAATTGATTTACCAATGCATATCATTTATATGCATGCTTTATATGATATAAAGCATGTATGCGCTGTGACAGAACCCGTACAAGCACAATGAAAACATCCAACATGAAAACAACTCCAGAAAGGCCCTGGTCTGGGATCAAACTCAGGCCTTCTTCTCGTACAGTGAGAGTGCTCGTCAGTAATGTTGCATACATTAAAAGAAAAAACAAAAATAGAGGGAATGCTTGATGTTTTCTGGAACCAGAATGTCACTTACTTGCAGAGTTAGCTTGTGTGCGCTTAGTACTCTGTCTAGCAGGTTCATAACAGTTCCAGAGTTTGTGGCTCCAGTATTTAAATCCCAACTACAATACTTAATGAAACCTAAAGCATACCAACAAGCAAGCTTAGGAACTGAAGCCTCATGTTGAATATTATCACATCAGTTCAGCAAACTGACCCTGTTCGTAGACCAGAGCCCAGGCTGAGTTCCCTGTGGAGGTTTACTGAACTCACATCCAGCTGCTTCAGTGGAAATGGCCTCTCACTTGACGACAAAGCTGCTCATGGTTTATTAGGGAGTCTAGATTTGTTAATCAGAACATTTAACAGTAATGTTTAGTTTGATTCCACGTTTCTCCAGAGTCACCTGCCCTGAGATGATTAGAAATAAACTGGAAAAAGGAGGAAACTTCTACTGATTCCTTCTTCCAGTTGGCCTCAGGCTGTAACTGAGGACTGAAGAGTTTACAGACCTCTTTCGAACCACCAGGACTCATGGAAGTCTGATCGGACCTCCACATGAAGGATTTTTGTCTCCCTCAAGTGTTGACAGTCAGGCCTCTTCTGGAGCAGATTATCATGTGGTTGGAGTCCAGAAGTCCTGAAGAAAGTGCCTCGTACTGATAGTTCCACTTTGTCAACACCTCCTGTTTGCTTTTCAGCGATCAAGGTCATCAGAGGAGACATGCCAGGCTAAAAAGGTATTTTACTTATTCACTAACTTCAGGCAACTGCCCAAGATACACAATGTAGTCATTGTGATTGGAAAATAAATCAAGCACCAACACAGAGTGCTCGCAGTCAGGAAGAGCTGATTTGTTATTCCACATCATCTCATAAATATTCCACTACAGTAAACAGATGCACACAAATTCATTTTGGTTTGGGAACTATGTTGAGACTTAATGAGTTGAAATTTGTCCTCGGAGAAATGTCACGAGAAAGACAAAGACTGCGTGTAGCATGAAGCGCCGTTGAAGGGATTCGCAGTAAGCCTGGCCTCAATCTACACTGACAAATGCCTTTTGGAAACAAGCCCATTTATGAATTAATCAGTCATAGTCAAGAGAGGCTTTCAGGTGAAATCTGTGGATAAACACTGGATCATCTGCTACATCTCATGACAGGAAACTACTTGCAGATGAATGATTGCTTTGGTGTTGCTCGCAGCCTTTCATTCCCCCCACAGCCAGAACTCTGCAAATAAACCTGCTCTGAATGTTTTTCCAGCTTTCCGTTAGCCCAGTCCAGAGGACCAATAACGAACCCTCATCTGCCTTGTTTTGGCCTGATTCCACTTCTGTTTGCCTTGAATTCTGTGTGTGTGAGACATGCTGACACCCACATTATGTTCAGGGACTTTGTCGATGTTTGACTGGTGTGAAGATGTGATCTGAGCATCCCAAACAAATAGAACCAAAGAAGAAGAAGATTGAAACCAAAATAAAGACATGTAAATGTTTTCCAAATGAAATCACATTTTTTTTTCACTTCAACTTGAGTATGCTTCTTTTTTTTTTCTTAATCTGGGATTACATTTAAAAGGTGGACTTTGCTGAACCCCGTATGTTTTGTGGCCCAGACAAGAACCAAAGTGTCAGTAGCTCTTTATTTATGCTGACGATGTGAAGACAACAACCAATCGCTGTTCATCATAATACTATACAATGTGTTTTTACAAGCAATGTCATGTTTGCCATGAGCTGAACTCACGTTCAAACATTAGCTGGTACTGAAGCTGGTTGACTGATGAGCTAAAAGTGGATCTGGATAAGAAAATGAAATATGTGGAATAAATGGTCGACCAGTCCACGACGTCCCTGTCCAGACCCTCGTGCCGTTGAAGCAAAGCTAACGTTCATCCTCGTAATGTGTGCAAACGTTAAAAGATCTTAATGTTGTTGAGTCTAAACCTCTGAGGCGTCTGGAGTGAAACCAGCCGGGGTTTCTGATGCATGAGTGTCAGAGGCAGAGCGTGGGTCTCAGTACAGAGGGGGCGGAGCATTCTCGACGGGCCGTTATGATAGTAATTTTAACATTCAAACAATCCCTCATGCTACCATCAAACAACACACTAATGCTCACTTTTATTGAGCCAAGCAAAACTGTATGCCTCAGAAAGCAGAATAAATTCACAAACCAGTTCACAAACTTGTTCTGAAGAACAAATACACATAAGCGCGCATGCACACACACACACACACACACACACACACACACACACACACACACATGCAAATGCACCCTGACAGCTGTCAATCTCAGAGCGTCCGCTGTCCATGGTGCTGAAAGTTCAGATAAAAACTCACGGGCTAAATCTGTACCATCTTTGATACAGCTTAAATATAAAATGAACACAGCTGGTCTAAAATTACACAATCTATTCAGATAGATATAGACACAGCTATCTATATCTTTTGGGATTCATGTATATTAGAAAAAAAATAGACTCCCGGTCTCTTGTAGTTTAAAGCAACACAAGGCACATTCAGATAGGCAGGTGTTTAAGACCACAGCATTCTGATAAGGTAATATATTTGAAGGTTTCACTGACTCACCAGTGGCTCCGATGTTAGGTTTTGGGTAGTACCGCTAGCAGCTAGCATAGTGTTTAGCATACTGTTTAATGCTTAATGCCAGCACAGCCAATCAGCTGGCTTACAGCTCTGATGCATTCATGGACAGTCGTAATGTAAGAATTGGCAAATTGGAGCCCACAATCATACCTTCTCACACACACTGCACATTTTATTATAATAATTTATTTACGATTATATTTGAACACATCACATGAAACGGGGCCCTATGACCTTGTGGGCCCTGGGGCGACCGCCCCCTTGCCCCCACTCTGGCTCCCTACAGATCAGTGTATTAAGCTCACACACACTTTCACACCTCTCTTCACAAGATGACTGACAAACATAAGATCCCAGTAATGCCTGTTTCCAGCGTGCTGATGAGTGGAGGGTGGTGTAAGCAGACGTGATGTGTGTGTTGAGGAGTCGGTCCGCCCGCAGGACCACGGGGAGTGTGTGTGCTGGCTGCTGAGCTGGCTACAGTGAGAGTCCCTGGCCAGTCTCTCGGTATTCCAGCCTCCCTGCTGGTAATGGACTCTGGGTCCAGGCAGAGCACAAACAAATTAGCAGGCTGTTTTTCTGGTGGAAACACAAGCTCCCTGTTGGGAGCCGCGCTGCTGCTGCTTATCGGGCCGCCCAGAGCCGCTGCAGCCCCGCTGCCCCGGCGGGGGGCGGGGGGGACGTGTCTTCATCCTGGACACGCCCACACCGCAAGCCTGCTCTTACCACAGACTGAGCACCCGGTCTGTCCGCCCCCTCCGCCCCGCTCTGCCCTCACAGGTGGTCTAAGAAACACCAACAACTGACTGGTTCCGTTCAGAGCCGCTGTCTCCTCACTTCCTGTCCTCTTCTCTCCTCGTCTCAGCCAGTTTCCTTCCTCCATAGCTCTGAGGATCTCTCGGTGTGGAATTGTTTCGATATCTCTCAGTGCCTGGTTCTCTTTTAAACCTTCAGTAATTCTGCTCCTTTTCCTTGATTATAAATATCTCTGATGTGGTAGAGATTTAGAAAGGACTTGAAGCGTCAACTAGGTTTTGGACTTTTTTGATGTGGACACATGGAAGGATTAATCATTTACACTGAGACATTCCTGCAGCTTTAATTCAGACAGTATCTGTTCAGGTACATCAGGTTTATTCTGTTTCGCTGCTGTTGTGACAGCAGATGTGACTATTTCCTCTTATTAAAAGTAATGAAAAGCTTTGTTTTCAGTTAATATGTCCTTTTATTATCCTGGAAACAGTAAATTAGATGACACTCCGTTTCTAAACTCATTAGTGTCAGTGTGTGGAAACAGCTTTCATTAAAACAGTAGCACAGCATTAAAGGACCATTTTATGGTTTCTGAATAAAGAAAGTATTAAAAAAAATCACAACAAAACATGTTGTCAAAATGTGAAAATGATCATTGATAAAGAAAACTGAATCTTGAAAAGCTGCCTTCGTCGCAGTGTGTTGACCGTGTCCAAAGCGTCCACCGTGTCCTGGACCCTGGACCTGTGTGGACGGCAGCAGGGACGCAGAGGCTCCTGCTCTTTCATGGACTTTGTCTGTTTTTGTCCAATCAGAGGGAAAAAAAAGACACCATTCAGTCAAAACGCAGTCATGCTTCAAACATCATTTCTCCTCCAAACAGGAAGAACACAGATTTCTTTTTTCAGCCTTACTTCTCTCAGAGATTTACTAAAAGTCGTTATATCCAAACACTGAGACTGAACTGTCTTCACTGTAATTACAGTCCCAAGGTTCACTGGAGGGCAGGGTGCTTGTTGCTCCTCCTCCTGCTGTTCGTCAGTGTGAACTGTGTCACCAGTTGAGCCGTTTCAGCTCCTTTGGTTCATATGTTGAGAAACACATGCTGTGTAGACAGGGTGGGGCTGAACCGGGCTGAACCGGGCCAAACCGGGCTGAACCGGGCCGAACCGGGCCAAACTGGGCTGAATTTAACAGTAAATGTAAACAGGAAGTGGTAGTGCTGGCCTGTCAGCCTGCTTGTGTGTGTGTGTGTGTGTGTGTGTGTGTTTGGGAGGTGTGTTGAAGCGAGGGTCACTGAGCAGAGTGCGGTGAAGGTGAATCCCAGGGTCTCAGTGAGACCAGACCCGGAGCAGACCGGAGCCGGCAGGCGGAGTGTGTATTGATTAGTACCGATAGGCTCTCAGTAACACACACATCACCAAAGCTGGGTGAACTGAGCCAACTGCGGCGGCTGCGACTCCTCCCCTCGGCCCAAAATGGCGTCCCGATGGGAGACAGGACGGCATGCAATCGGGTGGGACAGGGGGACAGGCGGGGCGGCGAGGGGTCGACGCTGAGTGGCCGGCGCACAATGCGGCCCCCGGCAGTGTGAGCGAAGGCCGTGGGACTGAACCAGACGAGGGCAGAGCGGCGGGACGGCGGGGGGGGGAGCCGCTCCGGCACAAAATGGCCGCCTGCGCAGAGGCTGGAGCATGAAACCAGAGCTGGCAGCGAGACACTGGCCTCTGAGAGGGGGGGTCGAACCGGGTGACTCCCGAGGGGCAGGGATTACATCAAAGAGGAGGAGAGAGAAGACTCCAAGTTCAAATTCAGTGAGCATGTAGCCTGTTTCAGCACAGCGTCATGTGACACGGCAGCGCTGGTTCACATGCCATAAACAGGACACACACACACACACACACACACACACACACACACACACACACACCGGTGGAGCTGCTTTTATTCCACATGACAAAAAAAGAAAAAAATACTTTAAAACCCATTAAATACTTTTTTTTTTCATGTAAATAAAAGATGAAAATGAATTTTATTTATATCTTAAACTCCATATTTCTGTTTTTGAGCGTTACGTGTAATTCGTAGCCTGAAATGCTGAAAAGTGTCACAATAAGAACAACAGGAGGAGAAACGGTCTCACTCCAGGTTATCTTGATCCTACTTCTGAACAGATAGCAGGATTATTGTTAAACGTCAGGAAAACGTCCCCACAGTCCATCCCAGCTCAGGATCCAGAACCCGTAGAACCAGGAGAGACGCCATGGAATCTCACTGTAATGATTAGCAGAACGTTCTGCCTGCGATGCTCTGAAGCAGGGGTGTCAAAGATAAGGTCAGTGGGCCAAAAACTGGCCAAATCGGCTCCAATCCGGCCTGTCAAACAACTTAACAAACACTCAAAAAATTCTGAGGAAAACTGTCAATTTATTAGAATAAAAATACATTTCTCAAGAGTAGTGATACGACACAGCAGAGAGTATCGGAGTCTCGGCCTGACAGCGAGCTACCTGGCTGCTGGGGGGGAACCAGCCAGAGGAGACAGGGTGTGTGTGTGTGTGTGTGTGTGTGTGTGTGTGTGTGTGTGTGTGTGTGTGTGTGTGTGTGTGTGTGTGTTGGGTTGTTGATATTTCAATTTTTTACAGCAGAAGGCTTCATTAAAATTGACTCCATGTTGAGACTGCAATAATTTCGTAGTAACTGCTGGGTTTGGTGACGCCGCCGACTGAAAGGTTCTTATGGATTTATTATTTTTTCACTCTGAAACGAGCAGCTGGACTGAAATACGTTGGCGGCCCTGGTTTCAGCTCTGGGGTCGGATGGTTAGAGTTCTGGATGTTAATGTGATCCGGGAGGTGTATCGATCAGTACTTTGCTTTGTTTAGTGTTGTAATTTGTCCAACATTTCAAATCTGATAATCTGTTCTTGAAATTGAAAACGGCTTCGGAGGAAAACAATCTTCTCACTGCTGAAGGAATCAAACAGAAGACGTTCATTCATTCATTCATTTCCTGAATCCTAGGATATCTACTGCCTGAAACATTATTCCTCTTTTAGTAACACAACGGTTTTCTGACGGCAACGGAGGAACCTGGCTGATTCCACTGGGACTGACGCACGGTTTGAATGTCTTCTCACCATATTGAAAACGTAGAGCAGGAACTCCCACACAGTCTGAACTGTGGCATCACAAGAAAACACATCCTGGATCCTGATTTGGGTTTTAAAACCAGGTTTTATTGGACTCCAGCCGGACTGGGAGGCGTTGGGTTGGCACACTTTAAAACACAGGAGGTCCCACTGGAGACGTTCCTCAGGCTGGGCTGTCATGGCGGAACGTGGATCAATACCAGAACCTGCCCGGAGATGCAGCACATGATTCACCTCTCATTTCACCAACAGGACGCAGTCACACGTTTCAATCCCTTTAATCCAACATGGCGTTCAGAACACGGCGCCACCGAATCTGAATTTTAACATAACAAGAAAAGACGTCGTGACAGTCAGTGCAGACTGTAAATCAGAGCTCAAGGGCACATCGGCAGGGTGTGAACCGGCTCGCATTGTTCCATTAGAGACACTGCAGAGGTTAACAGACCGGAACAGATCAGGAACGAGGAACCCATCGGGAACACGGGCGGCGAACGGTCCTCAGGAAGCGGCTGCTCGGCCTGTGGAGGTACTGACCGTCCTGCTGAAGGTCGTCCGTCTCCCACAGCTCGGGCTCGTCTGTGTTCCACATGACAGCATGGGTCCAGAAGACCCTGAGAGAGCCGGGTGGCGGCGGGCGGCCGGGTCTGGGGGCGGAGCAGGCTGTCAGGATAAAGACCCTCCATCCTGGATGCTACCTTGGCGCTACCTGCCTCTCCGGGAGTGTGACGGCGTGTCCGCGGTGGGACGCCGCCGCGCCGTGCAACACAATGAGACAGAGAGACACTGGCTGTCCCTGGGGGGTCGGGCCAGGCCGGGGTCCCCCCGCCGGGCCGCGCCGCCGCCCACAGAGTTTCCCATGACCGTTATTTAGCGGGAGCCTGGAAACATGACGGCTGCTGAAGGCCGGGGCACAATGCACATGACAAAGCCCAGCCGGCGCTTTCAGCCCGCATCGCCGCGCCCTTCACGCCGCCGCCGCTTTGTGGAAGCCCCCGGCCTTTCATAACCTGTTGACGGAAAGCTCTCTCTCTTTTTTCTGACTTTCCTGTAGTCCATCTTCATTTCCCCGTTTCCAAACACGCAGCTCTGCAGAGCATTCTGCTGACAGGACAGGTCGAACTGCACGTCATCTGGATCCGCCTGAAGAATGTGGGTTTCTGAATGAATGAACCACAGGAAACTTTTAATATCCCTCACTTTCCGTTGGCCTTTCATGGAAAGAAAAGCGTTTTGAAATTGCTAGTAGCTGTGTGAGTGACCCGTCTCCCTCTCTCTGCTCCAGATGTGGCTCCACAGACGATTCCTTTCAAACCCGTGATTTGACAACACTGCAGCAGAGACCCTTCAGCTCCAGGTGAGTTCACCACACTTTCATCCGCCGTCACTCGCATTCCAGGCTTGAGTCATTGTGAACGGTGTTCAACATGTGGCGACCCTGAGAGGTCACCAGGTCCAGGGTCAAAGGTCCACAGAGCCGCTGAATGACATGGATGAGGAGAGTGTGTGAGGCAGGGACAGACCCCCAGCTGGGCGTCCTCAGGTGACAGACCTGGAGGGACCGCTGTGACGTTTACCTTCACCTGCAGCTTCCCCCACTTTTTGATTCAGATCACTGGAATAACTCCGACTTATTGTCCCTGTTTCACGCTCAAGACGTCACGTGTCAGTTTAAACGTTTCCTCGAACGGTCAGCAGCCCGCAAAACCTGTCGCAGTGCGATTGGCTCCTGCCAAGGCCACACAACAGGAAGTGATGTGGACGCCCTGACATGCGGCCGCTGTCTGGATGCTCATTGGCTGTTCAATGTTGCCATGGAAAATCCTCTTGGATGAGATGAAGCACTCTGACAGCTGCAGCACGCGACCTCCCATTGAAGCCCGCCACCAATTAAAAGGCGCCCTGTAGAGGAGGTCAGCCAATGGGCTTCCTGGCAGGGCGAGCGGCTGGGCCAATCACAGGACTGGGTTTCTCCACACGGCACGTGAGCCACGGCCAGGCCTTAAAGCGATTATGGTGAATGGGTTCGGTGCGTTTGGTAGCTCCATGCGGCTTCAGCCGGCTGAGCCGGCATGGTGTGAGAGAGGGGCAGCCACGGAGCAGGGGTCACCACGTGCACGGCCTGACGGGCACGGACCGCGGCTGGAGGGCAGGGCCGCCATGTTCTCGCCCTCCGCACAGGCGCAGGAAGCAGCGCCTCACGGGTCAAGCTGGAGAAAGGAAATGAAAACACGCCTATGGCGGAATGTTCAACCAGTCAGCAGAGCAGCTGACTGACTTCAGCTCAGTCCAGTCCAGTTCGTAACAATCACTTTTTAAAGCCCATAATTCATCGTGCTGACGAGACATTCATACATAAATAAAAATATGCTCTTTCTAATTTAGGAATTGATTTATGAGCCCACACACGGCTTCCTCTAAGTGAGAAACATTTCAGAAGAAACATATAAAAATCTCTCATTGAATAATATTCTTAACCAACCCTTTGAGTCTGTCTAGCAAAAACACTAAAAACGGACTAAAAAAAAAATGTCCACTGACGGATATTAAACATTTGAATCGTTGCTCTTTCCAGATTAAAACTATATTTTAAAGGTACATTTCAAATAACCCAGCATATCCTGCTAACTGCTAATTCACTGGCACAGAGGTTTATTTCTCTAAGAATTAAAACGGTTACCCATCTCCTGTTAGACAATTTTATTCTTTAAATATAGGCTAAAGTTAAAACTTCTGCTCTTTCTGTTCTAGATCGCTGCGGTTTGGGAAAATTGTCCGTTTTGAGCTTTAAATGCATCAATTAAATACAACACTGAGCTGGATTTAGTCTCAGACTGTTTCTGGAAAAACAGTGTTTTAAAGCAGCTGAACTGGCTCATAGATGGAAACACACACACACACACACACACACACACACACACACACACACACACACACACACACACACACACACACACACACACACACACACATATATAGTTTCTTTATTTTTTTGGTGATTCTGATTCGACCTCGGTAACACCGGAGAAACGAACACAGATATTTAAATTGAAAGCAGTTCAGTGGCCTTCACATATGCAAGCAGCAGTTCAGATAAATGGAAAGCTCATCTTCACACACACACACACACACACACACACACACACACACACACACACACACACACACACACACACGTGGAGCTGGGCCTTCATTATGGGGCCTTTCATTCAGCAGCTCTCCTTGAATCCGGCGTCCCTGCTGAAGGATTCCTCTCCTTTCATGTGGTCCAGATTCATCCCCACCTCTGAGTTGTCTTGGTGTGATTACGCCCTCCTGCATGTCATTTGTTCTTTAAAATTCCTGCCATAAGCATGTGACGCGGTGCGGAGGAAGAAATGTGAAGCTGTGCTTCGTAAAATGCTTTGAGTTGTCTGCAGCGAATTCCTGAAGCTTCATCCTGCATTCAGTAGAGAAGAGCCGCTGTCTCCATAAGACGCCCCGACAGAAAGTTTGTGACAGTCATCCCCACCAACACCGAGGCGGCTGTGGATCCACGCAGGCCTATTTTTTACCGTTCACTCCGGGTGCGGCATCACACTGTGCACACTCTTTCTTGTGAGTGTGTGTGCGGCTGCACGTATGCCTGAGTTTGACTTGGAATTACTCGTCTTTGTGCTTCCCAGAAAAGCTTCTGTGCTCACAGGTCTCTCGTAGGTTTGTACAGCAGTGTTGTTTGGGAAAAGCGCATGTTGTTCCCGCTCTCTGATGTGTGTGTGTGTGTGCGTATGTGTGTGTTACAACCCCCTCTGGTGCTTATTTGCCATCTCAATGACAGAGCATACAGCTGCGTCTCAAGACAAACTAGGCCAGCAGCAGCTCTGTGGAGATGGAGCGGCTGACATTTGGCACCTGTTCTCCAAACCTCTGAAGACTCAGTTATCTCACAAACTCTCAGGTGTGCACTGCTCTCCATCCTGACCCGGGTTCCTGCTTCATCTGCACGCCTCCTCTTTTCAGTATGAAAACAATGTGTGTCGGCGCTGCAGATTCCAATCCTGTGTTTTAGGAAATTCCCACTTCCATGTTGGGAACGTTCCAGTCCTGCACACACACAACAGGCGATGAAAGAGTCCCGGAAACTCAATACAGAAATGAAAACCAGGCTTCTAAAGGCACTTTATGACGACGACGACCCGGGATCAGGTTCCCGGCTCTGGAGACTTTTTTTGGATCTAGCGCAGCTTTTGAGCATATCAGGAGTTGTTTGGTATCGACATTCATGGCAGAGGAAGTGTTGATTGAAGATCATTTGAAAATGTCGCGTTCCTTCTGAAGGCTGGAGTCTCTTTAGATCTGAAGTTCACCAGCCGAAGAGAAGAGCGGAGCATAAGCATCAAAGATGGAAACAGCACGGTTCCTACGGTTCCTACTGCCAAACCAGGCTCTCACCATATTTAACTAGATTCTCGTTATCTTTAATTAACTTGTGGTCTTTAACCAGGTTCTCATGACCTCCCCCTGACCTCTTGTGTCATATTTGGCCTGATTTGTGGAATTATCCACGCAGACGCGTTTGATTAAACGGCGATCAGAACCTTCGTCTGCAGTGTGGCTGGGCGGTGGTGAGCCGGAGGCCGGAGAGGTTATCAGAACCATTCAGGAACCATGTGAGCTGCAGATTCTGACCGTAAATTCATCAGCTGGAGAAAACAGTCCCGTGACTCACACCAGCGATGCAGTTTCTCACTTATAGATACTCCGATAACAGATGGGAGATCTGTGGTGCTGCCCTCAGATCACTTCCTGGAGTCCTCTTTTCATGTTCCCAGTGGATCAAAACAGCAACAATAGATGTGATTTTATTGTAAAAAACAAAGTTTCAGCCAACAAATCACCATTCACGAGGAACACGGCACACAAGCTTTCTCTACCGCTGCATGAAGACTGCTGTCCAGCATCAGTCAGGTTTTAAAATACCATGAATATACTGTATTTGTTTGGCTTTTTTGTTGCTGGTGAAGTAATTTTCACAGCAATAAAATGGAAACGGAGAGAAGAAAGGTAAATAAATAAAGTGAGGAGTCATAAGCGGTGCTGGCAAGGTTACTGAAAATGATGACCGGCTTCATTGTCACTGCAATGAAAGGAAAAGCTCTGACAAAACCACAACTCTGTAACAATGACAAACACTATTTTAAACATCTCTGCATGCTGACGGATTATCGCTCCATTGAAAGCTGAAGTCCTTTCACATTTCGTGACGCCGGGCATTCAGATGTTTGTTCCCTTCACTGCTTTCAGCATCGCTCCTCTCAACAACTGCATGACAAACCTTTTCTTTTGGCTTTGCGAGGCATCGTGAAATAAACCGCAGCCCGTTCAGCACTCGATCCGTAGCTCCTCTGTGTGAATCATCCTCCGTGATCTCTCGGGCTCTTGTGAAGAGACTAACCTTGTCCCGCCGCCTGTACGTTTGACCACAGCCACTTATCGACGCTCGTCCCACTCGGTGAGGGAAGGATAATGTCTGCCTTCCCGTTTTCTAAAGCGGCCAACGACTTTTCTTTACCAGCTTTGTTTGAGTTAACGCAACCATACGGCCCGGTCTGGAGGATTTCTCTTTCTGATGGAGTCAGGCTCAAAAAACACAGCTAAATGTTAAAGACGTGTCATGAATATGTCTTAGAAAATGTCAAACTGACCAAAATTGCATAGTATTTAAGAGCTTTATGGTGAGAAGGAAATTTCAGGCCGTCTCATCCAGACTCCTCACGTCTTAATAGAGTCCAGCGAAAAAATAATAAAAATTATCATTAAGAAAAGGTTTTATCAGAGAGTTCTTGAAAATGTCCTGTAATGAACAGTGATAAATAGCCGGAAGATGAAGTACTGCTGAGGATACTGCCGTGACTGCAGCGCTGTAAAGCCATTCTTCCAGACGGGTCCTGAGGAGTGAACTGAACACGGGCCTCAGAGGATCATGGACATGACACGAGTGTAAATGTTTGAGCCGTAATGCTGTCTGCTGCTGCAGGAAGTACGATCTGCACTCTGGCTTCAAATCTTTTAGCCCATCTCAAAGTCAGAAACTGTGAAGTTCAAATCTTTTGCTTGGAGGCAGCGATTTCCTGCTGAACTTTAATGCTGTTCTTGGCAACATCACAGGCCGGCCGGTCCAAACTGTACTGCAAGCTAGCTGCAGGAGAGAGTTTTGAACATCAGTGCACAGGAATCCTGTAAGATTATGGGAGTACAAACACCGACTCTCTGGTGTGTCTGTGATGTTTCGTAGAAGAAAACAAGCGCATGGCTGAGAGACGGCGAGCGATGAGACGGTGACGAGCTGGCCCGTCTCCGGACCCAGGAGCTCTCAGGAAACACTTTGGGGCGTCTGTTTGAAGCTGCAGCCCGGGCGCTCAGGAGCACATACCACGCCACAGCTGCGGGAAATCTGTGAATCAGCCTTATCAGGAGAGTGTGCCGTTTCTGTCTTTTACATGAAAATTAGCCGGCTGCATCTTCTCGGCGCCGTATTTTGCATCTCAAACCAAAGTAGGACACACCAAAGCTTTGGAGATGCAGAGGTGACATTTGGCATTCACAGCAAATCTCCACAGAGTTCCTCTAAGAAAGTCTATTCTTATCTTTGTTTCCTTAGGTATGTTTGTTTTCTCCGAGCTTTTCTCGCTCTCTCTGACTCGCTGGCTCCCTTTCTTCTCAGCAGTCCTCTGAAGGATCTGGCTTGTGAGGAATTCTGAGTCCGTTTGACCTTTCTTTGTTTCTGATTCTTTAATGTAGCTCTTAACCAAAGTAGATCTCGCTGTCACGTCACATGGGAAAACTCCGGTGGTGATTTGCTAAAATCCTGCTTGAGACGTGCTTGACTGCTCGCTCAGCGAACACGTTGTGGACGCCGGTGATCAGCAGGGGGGGGGGTATCTATCAGGACTGCTGTGGATGAAGGTCTACAACACATCAGAGCCAATTAGTCTGAATTTTACCAAAAACATTTCAGTGTTTTTAGACGTAGTGAATCACATTGCACTTCAGTCTGTTGGCATAGACACCTCCCAGTGCCTGCAGTACAGTCTGTCTCGTGTCCCTTTCGCCGATCAGTATCAGTTTCCACTCGTATCACGGTCCGTTACGGCACTTCTGTGTGACGAGGATGTTTGGCTGCTCTGGAGCTTCACTGCTCAACACTCTGATTGTTGGTGTATTTGTTTTAATGTGATGCACGTCACTCTCAGTTTACTCCCTGATCCCGCTAGCGTGATGACAGTGATCTTTCCTTGAAGTGGTTCCTGACCCAGGTCCACGACCCTCTTCGTTGGGGTGTCAGAGATCAGAGGGCCTCGTCTGCCGTGAGGGTCAAACAGTCACATTCACACAGCTGGAAGAAAACTGCTGCTGGAATCCAGAGCAGAGCTAGGAAATGGCTTAATGCCTTTATCTGAAGCTTCCTCTGTCTGTATGTATGTTTTGGCAAATCAGAAAGACCACAGACTTTCTTCACAGCAGCCTTGAGGCGGATTCCAAGAAACAGCTGTGTGCCAAATTTCAGTGGTATGAACTGTCGACTCGAATACCTCAAGTAAATGTCCTTAAATCTGGCTCTCGTGTTGATGTTTGTGTTTGTGTTCATGCTCGCTCGCTGAGGTCTTGGAGATCCAAGGTCATGATCACCCTCACTTCTCTGAAGCAGTATTGACATACATCTATTATAAATCTGCTGAATCGGCTTCGTTCTGTGCTGCTGAAATGAAATTCATAGAATTCTGCATGTTTGTTGATGTGAAGCACACGTCACTGTCTCACTATCCAGGAAAAATGATGCTGGTTGTTGTGTGTTTGTGCGAGCAGTGGACACCCTGAATGTTTGCAGGCTGTTATTTTATTGATCCGGCGCCTGTTTGATTTTCTTTAGCTCAGTTCTTACAGTCCAGCATGAAGTGTCTTTAGGCGCACAGTATGTAACGCGGAGTTGTTTAGCTGGGTGAAAACACGGTCGTGCCCTGGAGAGTTTTCCTGCTTCCAAGCCCGCGGAGTGATTATATATTAAATGTATTGCTGGAGAGCTGAGAGAAGCCAGTCTGAAAATGGAAGAGGAATCAGTCTGCACAAACACAGAGCCAGGGTCAAAGGGGAAATGTTGGATCCTTCAAACTGCGGCCAAAATGAAAAGACACACCAGAGCGAGGTCGGAGGGGTTTGAACCGGGGGTCGGCGCGCAGTGAGAGACATGCTGATGTTGTATGGACTCACATCAGCTTAGAGGGTCAGTCGCTCTGCGAACGTGGCGTCAAACACCGACTGCAGAACCTGCTGCTGGGCCTGGAGCCGGTGAGGCTGACGGCGCCTGCATGTATAAGAGGCAGTGCAGGAGGCTGTCATCCATCATCCACCCATCTTCCATTCATCACCCGTCCATCGTCTATCCATCAATCATATATCAATCAATCATCCATCCGTCCACCCATCATCCATCCACCCATCATCCTTCATTCATCCATCCATCATCATCCATCCATCATCTGTCTATCAATCATAGATACACTCATCATCCATCCATCCATCCACCCATCATCCCTCCACCATCCATCATCTATCCATCAATCATATATTCATCCACCTGTCATACATTTATCATATACCCATCAGTCATCCATCTGTTCATCCATTCATCAGTCCATTCATCAGCTATCCATCCATTCATCCATCAGTCAATCATATATCCATCCACCATCCATCATATAATCCATCAATCATCTGTCCATCCATCCATCCATCCACCCATCATATATCCATCATCCATTCATCCATCCATCTCACATATTACACCTGTGCTACCTGACTGCAGAGTGCTGGAGTATTGGAGCAGATCCCAGCTGGCAGCAGGTCATTTTGTCATGAAAATACAGTAGAAAAAAAACAAAATGACCATCATTCTAGATGAGGGTCACGACAAAAGACAGGAGATGTCCAACAACTGAGTTATACATCCAGGACCAGGTTTGAACATACACTAAATAAACATATCCTGGTTGGAGCACATCATGAAGCAGACATCTAATCAAGACACACATTGGTGTGAGCGGAGGTAGCAGGAGTGTTGGAACAATGAGACGTGAAGTGACAGAAACATGACAAGTCGTCGGAGCACATAGTCAAACAGGAAACCTGAGCCAAATCACCCAAACACATCGGGGAGGCACACACATCAGGGTATTGTGAAAACATGAAGGGCCCACACAGGGGAAAACACCGAGAAACACGGCAAAACGTGGGAGTCTGGGGAAAACGAAACTCAGCAACAGAAACTCAGGTCATGACACACATCTGTGCTCGGGTGAGTGTGTGTGAAGCAGTCACTGGATCGGACCACACGGCGCTCAACAGGAATGTGTTCCAGAAGCCCTTCAATCGTGTTTATCAGGATTCAAAAAGCAACCCGAACGCATCGCTTCTCTCTCCAGCCTGGAGCCTTAAATCGACAGAACACTTGGGTGTACAATGAGAATCGTTGAACAGACGTTGAAACGCACAACAAAGCACGTCATAGAGGAATCACTCATTAATTACTGAAAGAAAAGGAGGATCGGGGAAGTTCGGTTGTATTGTTGCATTTTGCCGCAGTGTGTGACTGTCGCTCTGTTGAGCTGCAGACAGCAGCAGCAGTCACACAGTGAGATGTGCTGGAAAAACCTGGAATACTGGGCCAACTGTTCAGTTCCCACTGTAGAACCTAAGGAACAGACCAGGGCGTGTTTACACGCAACGGGAAGTGTAACGATTTCAGTGAACTGAGCTACAAGTCACCGAAACGATCAGGTGGAGAGTTTTTGAAAAACTCCGTCTTTGTGTTTGCATGTAGGCGGAGAGAGGCGGAGTTCAGCATAGCATTCATAGCAGCTCTTAACCAGGTGATTTTTTTAAAGGCTCCGAGGATAATAATTGTTTTTGTAAACGCCAAACTGTGTGTCGTCTTGGTCTAAATTGCAGACTTGACTGAAGAGAGCAGGTAATTAAACTTTCTCCTTTGGTCGTCATGAGCTAGCATGACGTCTGACCGACCCCCGCCGCTGACTGAATGGGGTTCGGGTGTGAAGGGAGCTGTACACGTCCACAGTCTGTGGGATCACCGATGATTCCCCCAAAAATGTATCATTAACAAATCATTCCAAACAATTAGCCTGTTCACTGCCTGTCCTTTAGACTGTAATGAATGAGTGAACACTGGTTTACCCCCTAACCCTTTGATCTGTTACTCACATCAGCACAATTTTATTTCTTTAAGAACATTCAAAACACAACCCTCAAAATCCAGTGATTACAATGCTACCATAACTGGTCGTGGAAAATATCAACTGCCTGTAAATGTCTGTCTTCCAAAGAAATAATTACAGGTAGAAGTACTAAGATTCTGTTTTGACCACGTCAGTTATCAGGGAAATGTTTTTAGAGTGCAGTGCCAGCTCCATTCTGACAGGCTCCTTCTGGGGTCACGATCGATGCAACAGGTGGTTTCTGACGAGCCTTCTTGTCTCGGCAGTTTCCACAAAGAGAATGGAGCCGACGGCAGCTTCGCCTCGTTCTGCAGCAAACAGCCGGGTCCGTCTGCAGAACGGCGTTACAAAGAGAGGAGAGCGAGTGATAATGGCGGACGTTTTTTGGGGAAAATATACTTGGGCATACACAGGAAAACACAGCAGCCTCATGCAGAGGATGGACAAGCAAGGGGTAGTGTGCGTAGTGTGATAACTTTATCTCAGCGTGGGGCCGAGTCGCGGGTGAGCGCAGTGCCTGGGGAGAAAAGGATTATGGGTAGGGAGTGGGGTGCGGCGTCGGGACCGCACGCTGTGAGCGAGGACGCTTGACCCAGCCAGAGAGAGAGAGAAACACTCGCTCCGTCACACACAGAAAGATGCATGGCCTGAGCCGTTGTGCTGAGAGCAAACACATCCAAACAGACGTCTGATGAGAATCACACAGCAGTGCGAGCGCACTGCCTCACACACACAGCTCACTTCCAGCCCCACCACGATCCTATCTCCCAAGAAAGCAGAGAAGAGCACTTCCTTGATCCTCAAAAGGCAGCAGACTTATCGTCTGTCCTTGTCTCTCATCTTCCCTCATCCTCTCCATTTCTCTTTATTGTCCTTTCATTGTTTTCTTCTGGCTTTTGTCTGACTTGCGTGGCGCTCCATTTGCTCACCAGTTACCATGGCGAATGACACTCACAAAGAGCTCCGAGCCGCTCGATTATAGATCTGTCCATCTCGCTCGCACATGTCCACATGCGAAGGCAGAGCGTCGCTCTCTGACCTTTTGTTACAGCCAGATTTAACAAAGTGTGAAAGAAAAAAGAAAAGACTGAGGCTCGGGGAAAAAGAAGGAAAAGAACAGCAATTAAAAGATAATTATCTCCTGGAGAAGAGCCAGAACTTTCATGAAGTCTGCATAGTGGAAGACGGCGGAGTGAGTGGAGTCCCCGCAGTGTAAATGTCAAACCCTTTCTCTGACCTTCTGCTACACGCGAACCTCTGCTTCTGCTGCCACCAAATGCCAAACTAATCCAGATTGATTTCTGACAGCACAACTTTAATCTCTCAACGACATGAAGAGGCAATCGCAAAGATTCGTCTGTAATTTGTAAAAACTGCCACAAGTTCTTGGAATGTTCCCAAACGGGGCTGGCCAACCCGAAGAAAGCTTTACCCACAGTTCTTTTACATCCCAGATCCAATTAGGAACTCCTGCCTGAAACCCAGGTCAAATCAAAGCAGACCTCAAGAAAGCAACATTTCTTAAAGCTTGCATTTCCTCTGAAGTCGCCCTTTCAGGCAGCACTTACATCCAAGCTGTGTATCACCCCCAACAAGCTCCGCCAATTCCAAATCTCAGCAAGCCATTTCTAACCTTCAGCCTGAGCTGAATCGACTCATATCAAAAACACTGTTTAGAAAGCCGGCAGATCGCTCTGCGGCGCTCCGGACGACTCCCGAACACCGCCCGTGCAACACTGATCTGAAAAATATATATGCTTCCACTCCCAACGCTATATAACAGGTATTAAAGATAATCCTGTCAAGACTGACCTGCAAAATTCAAAATGTGGGCTTATTTCGTTTCACTGCACAGAATAGAGATTGGTTGCAGCATCTGAACAGAGATACGTCTCTCGATCCGATCAGAACCAGAAGAGCCAAACGATGATTAGCATGTTAATCAGTGACAGGTGGAACATTCAGGCTCTCTGTCGAAGTGTTTCCATTGTCATGGTGAAATGACAACAGCTGAAGACGGCTTCAGGGAGAAAAGGATGCCCTTCAGCCGCTAAAGGCTTTTAAAAGGCTCGTCAAATGGTCCGATTTCAAACTGGAGTCCAGAACCAGAGTGTGTGGTGCTCAAAGCCGCCTCCAAAACGGCTCAGAGATCAGATTTAGTTAGTGTGGGCGCTGTCTCAAATGTCTGCACTTAGGGAGCGACGGCTCAGATCTGAGCCTCAGGCAGTGCAAATCAGTCAGCAGAGGGACATCGCTGCTCGATGAACGGTGCAGTTCTCAAGTAATCAGGAGCTCAGTGAAAAGGTAACCTCCAGACAACAGCTGTGAGTGATGCTAACGCTAATGGCTGGCTGAGGCGGCAGCACAATGAGAGACAGCAGCTCTGCAGCTCCACAATGGTCTTTAAATAACACAATGACGCAGCAGTAGTTTTAACACCGTTACCAGTTTAATTATTTCTTAAATATTTTATTTACCAATTATTTTGATTTTTTGAGATTGAAACACCACTCACAGACTTAAACAACTATATTTTATACTACTGGAATAAATATTTAGTCCAAAAACCAGCATATCAAAGGCCCGATCATGGCCAGATGCCGCTCTTACTTTGAAAGGCTGCGGCGAGGCGTAGTCTGAAAATATAACACATGCAGGACAAACTAAAGCTGAAACAGAAGCACTTTCATTCTTTCACATCTTCTCTGTGGCCAGTTGAAGATGCTGTAGCTTTTTATTTTTTCTCAGTTCTCTATATTAGAGACGGTTTGTCAAATGTTAATTTTCAGTCTTGAAAATAAAGCCTGTGTCCTGATCGATGAAGCTAAACCTGTCACAGAGTGCACTAATCCTGCCTGCTCTGCATTTACATCACAGGATAACAAGCATGATCAAAAGCTAATTCCTGAATGAAAACGGCTCTGGGGTCACCAGAAATCTGCAGGGTCAAAACGGGGTCACAGCTTAGAGGCTGGGAGCTGCAGCTTCAGGGAGACGATTGGCATTGTTCTTTAGCCGAGGCTGGAATCAGGACGACTGGCAGACGAAGACTGACTGCTTAACTGTTGTCATGGCCGAAGAAATAAATTAGCACACAAATAAATGTGAGTTTCTGTGTTCACCAAAGCAGTCTGGTAAAGGTGTTGTTGACGGTGTGTCTGTTTCAGGTCGTGATAGTTCAAACTCTGGCTCATGGTCACCGGGTAATGTCCCGAATGGACACTATGTACAGTACAAGGAGGGAGTGCGTGTGTGTGTGTGTGTGTGTGTGTGTGTGTCTGTGTGTCTGTGTGTCTGTGTGTGTGTTCAGACTCAAACCAGAAATAACTGACCTTCAATGTTGCTTTTAATACGATTGTAGCAAATTGCTGAGCGGCTGAAGCCCGTTGTGTTCTGCGCGCAGAGTGAAGCGTGGCAGCGCCGGGTCTCGGCGGTCTCTCGTCTGTCTGTGTCGACCCTCCATAAAGCTCTGAGGAGGACCGGATGTCTGATGTCTGATCTGGAACATGATGTTGTAGGACTGGAACAGATACGGTTGTATGTCGTGTTGTCACACACATTTGAAGGCTGTGTTCCTCCGGCTTGTTGGAGCTCCCAGACTATCCGCCGCGCTCCGAGAGCTGGAGAGCGCTTTGAAAACAGAGGGAATGGGTTGAAATGGCAGGGCAGTATAGAACAGTTAACTCTGTCCCCCTGGAAGAGCTGTGTTTCAGCTGAAGACGGCGGCTTTGCTTTCGTTCCTTCTGGAAATTGGCAGAGTTGTTCACAGTTTAAATATTGGTCTCACAAGTTCTTTCAGCTTCGCCGCTGAAACACTCGGCACTATGGCGAGCCTCCTGTTTCATCCAACAGCTCTAATGTAGAATTCCACATGAGACAGAAAGCAGATTAACTGTTTGTATCAGAAAAATTCAGCAGAAAATCAAAGTTTATTTAAATTCTGAGCCCCGGTATGTTGAATATCCTCAGTTTATTCTCTGTGCGACGTAGAAAATAACTATTGTAATACTGGAGCACACCTCGTCTCGCGCTCCCTACATGCTCTGGTGCGAGCTGTGTTCCACGCCGTCGCTGGGCGGAGAGCGAGCTGCAGGCAGCATGTGTGAACAGACACGGACGACGGAGGAAGACGAGTCCTTTCCACAGACAGAAAGGACAGGATCCACAGCGCGGCGGCAGTCTGGGGTCAGCAAGGGAGAAGCCGAACGAACAACTGTTGTAAATATGCTGCAGTCGCTTCGCCACAACAAGTAGTGTGTCGAATTCAGGTCAAGGCAAAATGTGGAGATAAAATTTGTGTATCCAGAATCCATCTCAGTATGAAAAATCCTAATAAATCCAACAACAGCTTCGTGGAAACATTTGTAGAAGATTCCTGCACCTCGACTGGTTCCTGCAGATAATCCACGGTGGAGCGTTTTCTTTGTGAGCTTTGAGGAATTCACATCACAGTCATTAAATACAAAATGTGGGGAGTCAAAAAGAATATCACTGGCGTGGACAAAAGGCCCAGTGTAACACTCACACACACACACACACACACACACACACACACACACACACACACACACATGCAGATTTATGGGAAGTTAAGAAAAGGGAAAACTTCAAATTCATGTTTTTAAACTGTGGCAGGAAACAAATGCCACACAGGCTCAGGGAGAACATGCAAACTCCACCCAGGAAGACATGAAAGTCAACGCTGCCTCCAACATTCGGACATTCTTGCTGCATGATTAAGAATAAGATGTTGACATCGCTCCATTGTACTTCTCCCAGATTCTGATGCTGTATGCTAAACTGTTTTACTGCAACCTGCTTGAAGTTAAATAAACAAAACATTATAATGGAACCCAACTTTCAGTGAAGGTAGAGGTCCCCACGTATAACACAGCGTTAGTCCAGGAACCCTTTCAGATGTGTGTGAATGTTGGCATTGACCAGAAAAGGTCAGATCAGTCTCTCTATTTCTATATTTGTCATTTGTCCTCAGCCTCTGCATTGTTTCTTTTCTTTGAGTGATCACATGCCAGAAGCAGCCATCTTCTTCCTCTCTTCCTCACAAAGTATTTCTTTTAATCAAAGAATTGGTCCCCGAAGTCTTACGACTGACCCGGCGGCTATGGAAATCACGGCGCCGCGTCGGAAACGTGGCCTTTTGTGAAGGACCCCGAGGACTCGGCAGTCACAATACCGTCTGGCCCGTCAGTCCAAACGCGTCAGAATGCCGCCGCCGCCGCCTCCTGCAGGCTCGCCCTCAGGCTTAATCCACGCTGTGCATCCGTCACACACCTGGACCACAGTGAGGGCTTCTCCTGCCAGACTGAGCCCAGTGGAAGGAGACACGGCTTTATTCTGGCTTCTCATAAAGGAAATATCTGCCTACAGGTTTCTGTTCTCCGATGCTTCATTGTGTGGTTTAATGACTGGCAGCACGGCTCTGACTTCACTGGAACTTACAGAGTCTCGGGGCTGGAGGTTGATTTTCCACAAACCAAACACACACTCAAACCTCCGTTAAAGTTCTGGAGGTTATTAATGTCTAGAAATTAGCCCTCGATAACTCAACGCTCCCAAAACAAACGTGGGGATTTCCTATCAGAGTTCCACCTCCGTGATTAGTATCAGCACTCGTGTGGTCCGTTTAACGGTTTCTGTGAACATTCACTGCTGTGATCGGATAATCAACGTGCTGCAGTTCTGCCTGAACAAGATTAAACGTCTGATTGTGCTTCGTTGTGCCTTTTTTAATATCGAGCATGACGGGTATCAAAGTGTCATATTTTCAAATCAGTTTGACGTTTTTTCCATTTTATTATTGGTAAAAAAGAAATGCACACAAAAGTTGTACACAGAGAAAATCTCCACCTGCTCTGAAACCACCTACCTGAAAGAGGGCTGGAGCCGACGGAGCCGGTCTTTGTGGATCGCTGTCTGCTGGGTTCCTCGTGCCAAAGTGAGCTCTGGCTTTATCATAGGCTCAAGCCCCCAAAAGTGGGTCATGCTCCCCGTTTTTGGAGGGTCCCACCATAACAAGAGAGCATCCTAATGAGCTTGAGTCCATGGCAGAAGCCAAATTTATTCAGTTTTCTGTCCCAGGCTGAGAAAGTTTAAAGAGCCGCCACAGTGGGGGGATTTTCAAGCAGCCCCCTCCTGTGATTCTTCAAATACAGCAACCGTCAAATGGCTTGGCTTGGGATTCAATATATCAAACAGAGGATAGCCCCTCTATTCCACTTAGATATTCAAGGCACTTCAGCTCCTTTCTTCCACTGTCCTCATTGCTGTAGGCCTTTAATGATGGGTCAGGACCACAGAAATTAAAAACGCGATTGCAGGGGGCGAGGGGGAGGGATGCCATGGACCTGTTAGATCCCAGCATGACCACAGTGTTTTCTCAGCCTCAGCTCCCGCCGTGACAATCTGCATCCACTCCCTGACTCAGAAACTGCTACGCTAACATGTTTCCCAGCTTCACAGACGCAGAATTATCACTAAATGGGAGCCACACACACCCAAACCCAGTAATTAGCTTGTGACATAAACACTGGAACTCAGGAATAAATAAGAATTCTCCAAAGTGGGGAGGGATTGGGAGGGGAGGGGCAGGGTGGGCAGATGAATCTAAAAACAGATTTGGACATATGGTCATGTTTTTCCCACATTTTACTACGTTTGATGAATAATTTTCGCAAAATCTTGTGTAGCTGACTTCAGGTGAAGACGGTGACTGAAGAGTTGGGTTCCCGACGCCGACCTTCTCTGTCGGAAGACTGTTCTTATCCTTAGGAGGCAGTGTGATGCCTGGTTCTGCTTGTCTGATACTTCAGCTGGTTCTGCGTGGACCCGCTCCTTCAGACCCCCCCTGGTCTCAGGGTTCGTGTGAATGCGTCCGATGGGAGCTGGAGCTGGGTCAGCGCGCTCTGTGGTTGAAGGTCTCATGAGGGTCGTCATGTAGTGTTTGAATCCTGTTCTAACGTTGATGCAGACCATGAAGCATGAGCCAAGCTTGGTCTTTGAGCAGCAGAATCATTGAGTAATTAGTTTTTTAAAACTAATCATTACATCTTCTTTTTTAGAAGATGTCTTTAGGATCAACGAGGCATTGATCTCATGTGAAGTTAGTCCGTCCCAGGGCCGGACGGATAAGGTCCGAGGTGCTGCAGCTCATCCTGGAGCTTCTGGGGATGTATGAAGACAGGTTCAAAGTTTTCTCCACCTGATCAAAATAGGATTCAGTGCATCTTAAATGCTGCAGAAGGATGGAACGTGGCGGTCTGTCGGTCGGAGTGAAGTACATGCTGGAGCACACGGTCAGTGCTCAACCCGGCGAGTCAGGAAGCATGCAGTCTGGAAGCACCAAGCCAAGCAGCGCTCAACAAGCCACGGCCCTCATCCTGGGCTGTCTGAGAGCCACATTACAACCTTCTGCAGGCCCTCTGTGGCTTCAGTCAGCTGTAATCAACCAGTGAACGTGTTCCAAACACTTTTTCCTTGGGGCACCTCGGATCCCTCCACACAAATTCTGGTTGGCTCTAAAATGACCATGAAGCTGGATGCGGGACTTGGACTCATGGATGGATGGATGGATGGGTGGATGGATGGATGGATGGATGGGTGGGTGGACGGATGGATGGGTGGATGGATGGATGGGTGGATGGATGGATGGATGGAGTTATGGAGGGGTGGATGAAGGGAGCTGTTGAGCTTCAGGAGCCAGTTCTCTGTCAGACCCGGGTCAGAGAAGCTAAAGTGAGAACCATGAGCAGCTGTGTTGCTGACTGAGTCTGTGAGCCATCGCTCAGCAGGAGTCCACAGAAGATCAGTACAGATGGAGGTCAGATAAAGTTGGCTTTGGGAAATAAAAGCTCATCAGTGGCCATTTGTCACTCACAATGGAGGCTTCTGGGATTGGAAAAACATATGTACTGTATGAATGCTTTACAACCACTTTCCTGTGACGGAGACCAATCCCCTCCGTGACCTCCGACCCCTCTGGGGATGCACCGAGTGGTGGCTGTGAGCATGTATGTATGAAACGGAAGCAGGAGCAGCATCAGTCTGTAACCAGACCCAGCTGAGGACGGAGCACAGGTTCCTCACAGCTGTGGCCTGATCGATGCCAGCGCTGGATCTGGAACACGCTGTCATGTGCATCACGTTACAAATCAGAGGTTTTAAAGCCGATCGCCGCTCTGCGGTCTCAATTCAGACTGATCGAAACGTTTCAAAGATGACCTTTGATACAGACGGACGCAGCAGCAGTAATGTCAGAGTGAAGGGGATGTGAGAGGCAGCCTGACTCGCTCACGGCTCTTATCGGATTCTTCTCAAGCTAAATGATGATAAAAATGCTTGGAGTCAAATATTCAGCATCACACGCTTGCTGTAATTGAATTGTATTAAGCTTACTTTAAAAATGTTGCTGTGATCAGTGATATTGATTTCCATATGTTTTCGCCGATAGCTAGGTTAGCTGACGTATTTCTGAGCAGGCCTCAGCATGGACCTCTATGAGAGGACCCCACAGCACAGTACTCAATGAAACTGTTTTGTGTTTTCTGACTGTATAGTGTGTACGTTTTGTGGATGTGTTGGATTTTGATCCGCGTGTCGCCGTATTGATCAGTGAGAGAAACATTTGATGTGTTGGTCCAGACGGAGGAGTGAAGTGACTCTGAACTCGCAGCGTCTGGAATTCTCCTGCGATTTGAATCGGAAAATTATGAAATAGGAATCTTCATAGTTGTAAAGTTTGTAAAAGGCGTGAAATTAGAACTGGAACTTAAGAATTAGAGAATTTCTCAGATGTTGCAGTTTGTGGCTTGAAGTCAGAACTGAAATCCCGGCAAAAGAACATTTTTCCAGGAACTCTGCTTTCCTGCCACAGTACGGAAATATGACCGAGCTGAAATCTGAAATCCCCCACAGTAGGAACTACAGGCAGTGGAGGGTTTTCTGCATCCACACACTGACCGGCTGCTTAAGTCAGTAGAAGTGTTTAAAGATGGGTGTGGAGATGGGGCTCAGTGTTTGTCGAGGGTACGTTTGATTCGTGCACCTTTGAAGCAGCGTCACGTTGTTAGAGCTCAACTCCGATACCTCAGAAAACCCCTTTTAGCTTTAAATTCAAAATCTTCACAGACAAACAGAGAAGCTCGGCGTCGGGCGCCGTTCAGAGCAGAGGACTATTAAATGATGTGGAAATAAACATGTTTTCTTTTTTTAATCAAAATGCATTTTCATTTTTACCACTAGTCAGGGATAAACACACTTTGTATAATCACATTAGGATCCTCCAACTTCACATTACACAGGCGTCTTTTTAAAAGGTTTTTGCTTCCCATTAGGCTTGCATGGCAGAAAGAGTTTACCTTCCCCAAGCTGAAGAGATATTGATTCCGAATTTGCAGCCCACCACACACACATTGTGATTGGTGAATGCAGCTCCAGCAACAGGCCGCGCTTTGGAAATGAATGTTTTCTCTCCATTAAGACTCCTTCCACAGCCTCACTGTCTACACTGACATTATTATTTCAAAATGCTTTTTCAAATTGCCATGTCAGAGACTGAAAAAGCAGATTTCCTTGCGTCTGTTTGGCAACGTTTTTTTTTTTCCAAATAACTGAGTTTTATAGATATTGATGTGGTAGTGAAGAAGCAGTGGAGACACAACCCGAGGCAGCCGACGGCGCAAAGCCAGGAGAGAGGAGACCAACGGCCTCAGGTGTGTGTGTGTGTGTGTGTGTGTGTGTGTGTGTGTGTGTGTGTGTGTGTGTGTGTGTGTGTGTGTGTGAGGATTGCAGACGTTGTGAAAGTCTGCATCAGGTCAGGTGAATGTGTGCATTGTGTGCCATTAATGGCTAATTCAGGAGGAATTCAGCAGAGAATAAATGCACATCGACGTAACGTCCTCTGAAATCTTAAACAAAACCGTGTGTGAATCCTTGTGCAAGTAGCTCCAGCTTCTACGCTCCCACCCCTTTCTCTTTCCATGTGGAGGTGCTGAGTCAGCAGGATTTAGTCCTGATCCCCAGCTTGGATGGTTTTCAGCCTGAACACACACATTTCGCCTCAAAAGGTAAAAACTGAGCTGGATGGAGGCCGCTTCCCGAACGCCTCGCTCTGCACCCAAGTGACGTTTCTCTCCATACGTCCCATCATTCTTCAGCCAAACCTCAACTCCGCTGACATGTTCTGCAGCGTTTCCGAAAATGGCTGAAAACCGACAGAAAACTCAGTGGAGGTCAATGTTTAAACAGCTGAGCATCTCCCTTCGTTGTCATGGTAACAGAAACCAACAGCAGGATTGTGGTCATTGCAGTTTTGGTCGTCATATATATGGAGTCTGGTTTGATTCAGAAAAGTAGAAAAATTATGAAATTATTTAAATTTTTAATCCAGTAAGAAATAAAAAATAAATAAATAAATAAATACATAAATTAAAAAAATGTCATCATTTGGTTCAAAAGAGCATCTTTTAACATCCAGATTTTTTCTGAGGTTTACATCTAAAATCTTCTCTTTCAATTAAAACTCTGTCTTTAAAGACTGTTGACTACTGTAATTGTCATTATATTCCTGAATAAATGTGAAGGATGCTCACAGGCTCACGGCTCCTCTGGTCAAAACGATGTTTTCTAATCTTCAGGGAGGGAAAAGCATCTTTGTCAGGATTTATACTCCAAACGCCTCCTGGTGTGAACTCTTGGAGGTATTTATTTCAGATATGAACAATGTCAACATTTTCTCTGGAGACCCCAGGTGTGCCTCGAATCTTTAATGTTTTTTTCTTCCTTTTTATCATAACTTTCCTTTTTTTACCGCTACAGAGAAAAATATCATCTCATATCAGCATGCAATTGAGCAAATGAGAAAAGACGAAAGAGCACCGGGTGAAGTGCTGGTGGAGGATTTGGAATGGTCTGCCCCTCTTTGACCATTCCTGCTCGTACCAAACATCTCCTCTGTATGCAGCAGAAACGTAAATGAGGCGGAATGTGAGACCGGCTCTCTCATCGCTATGCAGGAGAATCGGCTCCTGTGTTCAGCAGTGATTCCTCCTCCGCGACGCACACAACACACACAACACACACAACACACACAACTGTTAAAGAGAGGCTCCTATCGATGCCTGACATGCACTGAGACTCGAGGCCAGACTCCAGGATGCAGGCGGGGCTGAGGCCGGCGCTGCCCTGCTGAGGAGGAGGCGGTGGGTCCGAGGATCCGTCACTAAGTCAAAGCAGCACAAGGCATTCATGAAGCATCAGAACCCCTAAGAGGAGCGACCACAGGGAAACGTTTTCACGATAAGTCAGTGAATGAAAGGTGTGGAGGGCCAGCTGAGAGAATGCACCTTAATACTGAGTCTGGCTTCAACAGCACAAACCTCACAGCTCTCGCTGGTCAGTGTACCGAACTCCTCCGCCTGGAGGGAATGGAGAGAATCAGCGTCGGCATGTGCAGCAGGTCAGAATCTCCAGGTGGCGCCGGACAAGATGTCAGTCCATCTTCAGATTAGGACGATACATCTATAAAAACCGTCAAGGAACGTGCTGGTCAGACAGGGACGGAGGCTTTCTGGAGGCATTTTTCTCACACGTGTTGAGGTGTGTGATTTCTGTGATCCTGCTTTAGTGTTTATTTAGCAAGGGTCCCACTTGAGAGGCCTGAACACGTGTTCCAGATCTGTAGAAAGTCCCAAAGCGGTGGGGCCTGTGTGAGGTCTGGGTGACGGCCACAGTCCGGGTCGGCCCTGGTGGTCGTTATGAAATCAGTCCCTCCGGCCATCCTCCAGTGGCTGTGGACACTGGTGCTGCCCTGCAGCTGCACACGATCAGTTCAGTGGACAAACCACCCAGAATGTCCCGAGACATGGATCCGTCTCCCGTCCGTCCAGACGCTCTGCAGAGCTGGTCTGGATGGAGGTGTGTGTGGCTCAGGTGGTGCGGTGTGTTGGCTGGTGGTCTGCCGGTCCGGTGTGGACTGGCAGTGGACTCTCTGGATCCCAGCTGTTGGGAACAGTTTTCGTAAGGAATAAAGGAGCTTTTGTAGGTCACTGTTCTGGTGGTGTTGGAACAACAACTGATCTGAAGCAAGCTTCCACCCACGTCTTTCTCTTTTTTACCATTATTGATTAGCTCTCCATCTCCTGACCTTCTGATTGCCGTTCCTGCAAAATGACCCGGTTCACTTTGATCCGTCGGAGAGTTCCCCGCAACCAGGGACGCAAACACACACAGCATGGACGGAAGCTCCGCTGATCACAGCTGTGGACGGAGATCACTGTCCTCACCCTCACTGCGCCGTGGCGTCGAGGTGCTTCCAGGCAGGAGTCTACATTTTTACTCGGCAACCCAATGGTCGAATCAGAAGAAATGTCGGCGATGTGACGGCAGGCTGTCGGGGGGAATCTGAAGCTTGGGGCGTTCGGCACCGACCCGTTCTTTTACAAGGTGACTATTTCACCGGACTGTCTTTCCAGCAATATGTGGAAACACTCTGATCATGTGTGTGTTCATTACAACCGCTTCAACCACATCAGAGTGTACAATGCTCCGATCGGTTTTCCTGGAGAGTTAACTCAACCCGTCCTCCACAAAAAGACCGAAACAATGAAGCTTGATCAGCTCCACATCTTCACACAAACAAGGCATTTCCAGGTTTTAACCGCAGCCTCACAGCCGTTGTCATGGTGACGTTAATGTTGTTCCGGTCCAGTTCTTTACCAAAGATGGTCCGAGCAGACGCAGGCGGTCTTCAGAGTCCAGCGGAGCCTGTGAGGAATGTGCAGGCTGATCAGAGAAAATGAAAAACCAACACTGATCACAGGAGACGGAAAGAGAAGTGTGCATCTGGGGTGAAGAAGAGGTGAGGGTGTATTCACGCCGGAGCTACACCTTCCCGAGAGGAAGCCCATCGACCACCAGGTGTCATTCTGCATCACTTCCACTTCACGCGGTCTCACTGGTAATTCTGCACACAGCGTTGGGAACGGGAAGATCTGCCGAACGGCGGAGACGCAGGCTGGAGTGTGTTTTCAGGCCAACAGCCCTCCTCCGTCCCAGGACCCTGTCAGGAGCTCCACCTCTGCACACCGTCTCGAAGCTCAGCGTGGGTCAGAGGTCAGGAGGGCTTCAGGACGGCTACAGGTGACCTGATGAAACATTGATGTGAGAGCAGGAGGAAGGAGGCGTTTGAGCGGAGCTCGCCGTTCAATGAGCAACTTCCTTCACATTGTAAATATTGATCTTTGAAAAGTGTTTTTATTCCTGTAGTGATGAGTTTTCCACCAAATGACCTCTAGGCGACCCTCTGAATGCAGTCTGTAATCCTAAATTTGACTGTATTTGCTGAAATGGCTCCTGATCACCGTGTGTGAGGTTCAGAGGCTCCGTTGTTTATGTGGAGACTGTGTTAATCGATTGACTGCCGAAGTTTCACCTCCGTCTTGATGCAGATGTGCTGCAGGAGCTCTTCGTTTGTTGGTATTAATTACCTTGAAAATGTCTGGCACCAGCTGTAACCACAGCCAACAGATAGCTTTCATGTGTGTCAGTACCTGATCCAAACACCTGAGCCCGAATCAATGCCAAGTGGACAATAAATAGCAGCAGGCCTCTTTGTTCCGTACACATAATCAATACAGCCGCGGCGCTTTTCCAGAGCACGGCGACCAAGACAAACAGCTCGGGACAAGGACCTGTTGGGTTTCTGTGTTGAGCCGAGCTCAGAGGAAACCGTGTGGCTGTTTTGTTTCCTGTAACAAAGAAAGGAAGAAAAGCCACATGGCAGGACGCAGGAGGATCAGAGTTCACGGGACGAGGAGAGCTTGATGAAGACGGTGACAGGAGGAGGGAAAAAACAGCATCTGAAATGAAATGGTGAATGACTTCAGAAAGGAAAACACACACAGCCTCAGCTAAGAAAACACACCCGAGCCCCCCGAAGGCCGGTCCAGGCAAGTTCATCTGGCACTTACCGCGGTAAGCTGATCCGTGTGTGTGTGAGTGTGTGTGTGTGGGTACATGGGAAACTGGCCTGACGGGGGACTTTCCCTCGTGGTCTTCTCACGTGTTTTCATAGCTGTCCGTGTCTCCGTCTTCCTGTGTGGAGAACATTCCTTCAAGCCACCGAACCACTTGAACCTGACACCGCGGACCGAGTGGAGGTGTGTGTGTGTGTGTGTGTGTGTGTGTGTGTGTCTTGTCTGAGCACAGCCATCACCCAGCCACGACTCTTTCAACCTGGACACATTGAAAAGAAGGGAGCGTCTCTGAGGTGTCGCCTGGTGATCACGGTGACCAGCAGGAACCGGTCCCTCCGGTGAAGCCGGGCCACCGCGGCACTTGAGCTGTGAGGAAGACCACCTGCTGAGCTCCGCGGGGTTGAAGGGATGGTCAGCTGTTCCGTTCTCTACCTGGGAGAGGAGCCACAGCAGCAACGGCTGTAAAAGATGATCCAGATGAAGATCATGAAGTCTCCACTCCAGAGCAGGATTAGTCCCATGAAGGCCTTCAGTAGGTTGATTTCTGTAACTGTGATTAATCACAGAATTCCCATAGTTAATAGTGGTGTGTATTGCCTCGTATCTGGCCATACGATTCACATCTCGATTCATGGGTGAAGATTCGATACGATCCCGATGTATCCCGATAGCAGAGTTAATGACGATTATTGGGATACTTTAGGAACAACTAATATGTAAACTCGTAACACTTAATGAGAAAGCTTGTATGAAACACATTTTATTCATCCCAAATGCAACAAAAGCATATTTAACAACAAACAAATTGCAGGCTGTTTTTTCGTTGGTTAATAAATATTCCTCGGAGCGTCTTCCAGCTCCGCTGCCACGTCAGACTGTTGTGTGAACTAAATACCACCAGACTACAGTGTAAAGAGGCCACCAGGGATGCTCTCGCCAGATGCTGTTCTTGCTGTGGCGGAGTGGGGGCTCTGCAAAGCTCCTGGTGTGGTGCGCTGCGCTGCCCACTAGTGGCCAGGAGTAAAAGAGCAGCACGCAAAAAGCCGCTGCAATGGATGTTTATCCGAAAAATACATAATTAGAAATCGATTTGGATGCATTTTAAAATCAATGCGAGAATCCCGTGACGTAGTGTTGCGATATATCGCCATATCAACTTTTTTAAACACCCCTAATAGTCAGTCATGATTAATCGTGGTTTGCATTGCATCTTTAACATTCTGTTATTTTGCGTTTCAAAGCAGCTTTAGGCTCATAATATGGAACATTCTCAGGAGAGTCAAGAATCAAATGAACACAAAGTCAGAATTTCCTTTTTACCTTTGTGGATTTTCTTTCAAAATAAAGTTCAGTGTAGAACAACCTGTTACATCTACATCAAATACACTTTTCACATTGAAATAAAAGCCTTAACTCTAATTCTGCAATTAATTGCAATTTAAAAAATGTATCTTTTGACAGCCCTACATCCATTAACTAATTGATTAATGTGATTAACTCTGACAGACAGCAGAAGCTTGACAGGAGGCCACAGTGACCTTTGGCCTCTGGAACCTGGAAATTCAGATGAAGGCCCAGTCTGCCCTACAATGAGTAAAACATTTCCTGGTCCTGATCTCAGTCCATATTCTCCTGGTCCTGGCTCTGGTCCTCGTCCTGGTCCCGGTCCCGGTCTGGGTCCTGGTTCTGGTCCTAAACCTGGTCCATCTCCTCTGTTGATGGGTTGGTTGTGGCTGAAGAGCCCCCCCGCCCAGACACCTCCACCAGAGAACCGGCAGTAATGGAGCTGTGGGCTCGGCTGAGGCTTGCCGCCGCCGTCAGAGCGCCGCTGCTCGTCTGGTCTTCCCAGCAGAGCAGAGAGCCTGACAGGACTCTGACCACCTGCTCCATGCAGATATCCATGCTACGTCGAGTGGTGT
>NC_043750.1:1405978-1415978 GCF_902148845.1 Salarias fasciatus
CTGATGAAGCCAGAAATGATTTACTGCTGGGGAAAGGAAGCACTCTGTCATAATAATGCCCAATATGAGTGTTTCCATCCAATCTCCACACCCAACACATCCATTTGCAAAATAAGTAAAAATAACTTTCACCAGTTAAACTTTGTGTTTTTTTCTTCACTTAGAGCAACAAAAACACTTTGAAGAACACTTCCATTCATTTGTAGCTGCAGTTTTGTCTGGTGTGTGTGACGGTGAAGAGTGTGGAACGTTTGCCTTTGGCCTCGCAGTGACTCGCTGCGGTTTCACCTCCTGAAACCTTCCTGCGGAGTTTGCATGTTGTCCATGTGCCTGTGAACATTTCCCATGTCTGCTGTGGTTTTTCTCCCTGCAACATGAAAACCGGTTCCGTCAGCGGCTCTGACGCACTGACTTGGTCGCTCGTCGGCGTGTAATCCCCCTCCTGCCTCCCATCATCCTCTGGCTGTAATCACCGTGACCATATGAGGTGGTCATGCTAATTGCTCAATGAGACTCCTGTGATATACACAAAACATGGAAATAGTGGGACGGCGCTGCTGTCAGACCGCGTGCCAATCAGCTGTCGAGGGTAATTCTACCGGTTTGGGCGCTGTTGGCAGAGTCCATGGACGCCATGCCAGTATCGGCTCGCTAATTATGCTGCAACAACAGTACTTAAGCTGATCAGTGATACAGATGGAGCGCGTGTTGACAGGACGCTGCGTTACATTCTGATCTGCCGCAGCGCTGAAACCACCTGCCAGCGACGGTCCGTCCCAGAGAGAGCGTTCAGCAGGACGCCGCCCGCGGCGCCGCGGCCGTCAGACCTCAGACCACTTCCTGCAGGAACTGAGCCCGGCAGAGCCCAGCCCCGGCCCGGTCACCCTGCTCTCCATGGCTTCACTCTGGCTCGTACGCCGGTTCCTGCAGCGTGAGGAAGTGTTTGTCTGGGTTCATATGATACAGGGGAACTGGATTAGACAGAAACTGGTGGAACATTGAACATTTTGTCAATAATGCATCACAAAGACGTGTGTGTGTGATTTCAGGAAGAGCTCTGACACTTCAGCTGGGTGTGACGGCCTGTTTGTGTCTCTGCTCAGGTTGTCTCCATAAAACCTGAACCTCTCTGAGTCCAGCTGCTGCAGTGCAGGACCGGCGTCTGAGACGTGGAATGTAGGACAGTTAGTGTGGCGCTCGGGAGCAGCAGGTTAGGGGTTTGAATCCCTGCTGTCGTGGTGCCATTCTCCTGAGCTGTGTCTTTGAGTGAGCCGGCGCTCGTGCTCGTGGTCGTGTTCTGCGTAGACTGACAGAAGTACGTCGCTTTGGGTGAAAGCTGCAGAGAAACGGCGGTGTAGCCTTTGTGAGAGCGAGGAGACGCTGGTGGGGCGGCGGTGAGCCAGAGCCTCGTGACGGAGACCAGAGACGGCACAGCCTGCAGAATAACAGGCCGCGATCCAGCAGGTGTGTGTGTGTGTGTGTGTGTGTGTGTGTGTGTGTGTGTGTGGCAGCCTGCTGTGTATACCACTGACGGAGCAGTGAAGCTTTTAAACTACAACACACTGTTTGAAGATACAGACATGTACATGAACACCCACACACACACACACACACACACACACACACACACACACGCACGCACACAGGGTTCATTGCAGGATTTGTCATTTTGTCATGACAGTGGCAGCAGATCAGGCCGTGGATGTTTTGAAATGAGAATGATGTGCTGAAGTGCAAATGAAGGATTTCTGCGAGAATGTAACAAATAAGTTTCACCATGAAAGGAAAAAAAAGCGTCTCCCAGAGAAGGAGCTTATAAATAGAGACTGGTTTGACATTGAAATACAGTGGGAAGCACCTCACGCGTTACAGTAAGACAAGCTTCATCCAAGTATAATGTCACAAATACCGCTCTGCTCGGATCATTGACGAACGGTGCTAATATCATCACTGACACTGAATTAAACACCTTCTCCACAGACGGATGACGCCGGCTGAGGCTTCTTTCATAATAGGAGAATTTAATTCATGTTCATGTTCATGTTACTCAGACCAAAGTTAAGTCAGCATTTCAGTTTGGACAAATTAAACCATCCGTCAGTCGTTTGTCCTGATTTACCCAGCGGCAGCGGGATCACAGAGCGCTCACTGAGAACACACATGGACATGTGGTGGTCTGCGACGCAGAGGACGGCCTGACCCCTGTGTTCAGACCTGGAGGACACAGCGAGAGCACGTCCCTGAAATGGACAACGGACACAGATTGATGCCAGGACTGGTCAGAGACAGAGAGGTGGAGCCTTCCTGGTCTGTCAGTGTGTGTGTGTGTTGTCATCACACAAAGAGCCGAACTGAAGGAGAACAGTGGTGTGTTTACAACGGGCTGAAACGTGTTCTTATTGGCTGATTGCAATAACATTGAAAAGTGCTGTGACGAGAGCTGTTTCACCAAGCAGTAGTGAAAGTGACAGTGGACAGTCGCTGTGTGACAAACAGACGGTTTCTGTGTGACAGCTCACCTTTAGACAGTGCATGAAAGCATCAGGCAACTGAAAACTAACTCCATCCCTAACCCCGACTAAGAACACAACTTCAGTCCGTGATGAAGACTTTAACAGAGACATTGTTCACAGTCCGCGTCCCTTTAAAAGAACAAAACAAAAAGCTGCTGGTGGGTAATGATGTGTAACTCATTTTGATAGCGACTCACCGATGTGTGACTCAAACCCTGAAGGTATCCCTGTTCCAGGAAGTGTCTGATACCTACTCCAAAGAACTCGAGTGGTCCAGTTTCTCAGCCAGGTTGTGCAGTGTTGCCTGGCTTCAGGACTCTGAGCTGAACCATTTTGGTCTGGATGGATCCATGGCACCTGTAGTTGCCAATGTAATGTTATATTTTACCTCTGCAACCTTGATCCCACTACATCGATGTCCAGATTCCCCGGTTGAGTGAGAGCCACTCGCCCCCTGCTGGTTCTCATAAACATGACAAGAGCCATTGAGAAAATTAGAGGAATCTGACACACATGTAAAGCAGCGATGCGGCTGTGTGTTTGAAGAACGGGCCGCTGCTTTATCTTGGTCCTGTTCTGGTGCCATCCCAGCAGCAGAACCAACATGAGTCTGTGTGTGCAAAGCCCAATGCATCCGTCCTCTTATTCAAAGATCTTCGTCATGTTGTTAACATAAACACACACTTTACACTTCACTTTGTGCTCTGAAAACACTTCACAGAGCACCGAATGTGAAGCGAAAGAAACAATTACACTCCTGAGGTTTTGGTTGACATATCCTGATTCGGATTACCTTTATTAGAAATGTTTTTATTTTGAAGACTCACACCTTCAGTGGGAACAGATGGGCCACATATCAGCTCCGGTTTTAGCTCTTCTTCACGCCGTGCACTTCAAAAGCTATTATCGGAGATCCGTCTGCGGAGATGATGTGAAAATATCTTTAAAACAACATTAACCTGGAGGACTTCACCGCTTCATGATCACAGGCTGCCGTCTTATTTAGACGCCGATATTTCCCTGCGGTGATGACGATGTGTATTTACTTTGCGTGTGACCTTGCCGGCAGTGAGTGCTGGTTGGATTTCTTTGTCTTTTCTGGAGTCCTCTTGTGTTTTCCCTCCAGACGCTCGTCTGCGGTGGACACTTTGTGTTCCCCCTCCCCAGTATTTCCACAGCACAGTGTTGGATTTTAGTTCCAAAGCTTTGGGGTGCTCACCACAGTGCACCCAGAGGAGGCGGGGCCGGGTGGGCGGGGCTGGGTGGGCGTGGCCAAGCAGCGAGGGTAGTCACAGGTTTAGCAGTCCGGTCTCACATCCCACATCCACTGAGCCTGCAGCCTCTCGTTATGCACGAGTGTGACGCACCGCCCCGCTGTGTGGCTGTCACTGCTGTTCAAACACACTTCATGACCACTGAGGTGTCTTCATCTCACAAATACTCAAGAAAGTACCCATCCTGTGTTTTCCTTCTGCGTTTAATCTGCATGTGACAGACCAGGATCCAGTCCCGAGCGGAGCTTTCATTTCAACTTGTTGGCACAAAAATAACACAGAACAACAAGAAAGTGGAAAAGTTCAACCACAAGGTTTTGGAGGTGAAAGAAGTAGAAAAGAGATTTTAGAAAGTCTGAACATACAGTGAACATAAGCTTTAGGACTCACGTCTCAGACAACCTCCACTGCTTACAGTGACGGGAACCATGTAGACAATAAAGTCAAACAGAACAAATTCACATAAAGGTTTATAGTTTAAATCTATTATTTCTTTAATTCTAACCAAGAAGCTGTGATGCTGGAATGAACCAGACTATAACCAGATGATAACCAGAAGATAACCAGATAACAACCAGATGATAACCAGATGATAACCAGAAGATAACCAGATAACAACCAGATGATAACCAGACTGTAAGCATCCATACTTCAGAGCGTGGGTGAAGCTCAGCTGAGCTGGTCACAGAGGGGATGGTAATAATAACATAATAACAGTCAATAAAAACTCACTCAGTTTCACACAAACCTCAGTGTTTCGTCTGAACCTGCAGAATTAAACCAAACTGTGTGAGTTTGACCTCAGACTGAACGACTCCTCTGAGTTTGACGAAGGTCTGATGCTGATCTGTGGTACTGAGAGGCGGGGTGACAGATTCTAACTCTTCTCGCTCTGTTTCGCTTCATGTTCCATCTTTATTGGCTGATTTGTGAAAATCGATCTTTAAATGACGTGATGTGGTGAAATGTGACGGAACTCATTCGCTGTGGTGAGCGGGGCAGACATCGCTGGGCCGGTTCTGGAAGCGCTGCTGGAAGCTGTTCAACGCGGCTCTAAACAGCTGGATCCGGCCTAAATAAACAGTTATTTTAACTTCAGGAGAATGTAAACTGCACCTCATCAGCGCCTCGGTCAGCGCTGGTCTCTTTCCCCGCCGTGAGCGAGCGCTCTGCCGGCGGTCCGGTTCAGACCGACTCGCTCCACAGCGCCGGATCCACACCAGCCGCTCCGGCCTGTTCTGCTTTCGGACCGAGTGTTTTCGGTCTAGTTTGCCGTCGTCTCTGCACAATGAAACACCTCAGACAGCGAGACGCAGAGCAGCGCGACGCAGAGCTCCTTCCCACTGTTTCCTTTGAGAAACCTGGCCAGCGCCCGTCTTTGTAGCGGCTAACAAGGCGGCCACAGCGCCAACTACCCAGTGTGTGTGTGTGTGTGTGTGTGTGTGTGCGTGTGTGTGCGTGTGTGTGAGACTGGCCGTTCATAAGAAGTCACTCTGATTATGCTCTTGAGCCTCTTCAGAAATATTGGACCTGCAGTAACTTTGCATCTGTGCTGAAGAACGGTGGAAAAAGAGAGAACTCCTCGCTCTGCTCAGATTAGGAAGCATTACGGAGCACTTCAGGGTCGCTTTACGGGACGAAATCCACTTTGCTCACTTCCTGCATTACCTTCCTTTTTTCCAGTTTTGTTTCTCTATTTTACTGATGGATAATTTAAACAGCTGCATTTAATAAGATGCTATTTTAAGAAAACTAAATGTGATTAAAACGTTCTATTTTACAGTTATCGTTTTAAGAACAATCCTTTTGCTTTGCAGATTTTTCCTTGAGGACAGAGTTTCTGCTCTTTTCACAGCTCTGCTCAATATGAATGAATCCTGCTAGAATCGGTGTGTTGTTCCACTTTCTTTGTTTCCGAATGCTCCAAATTTCTCAGTCAGATAAACACAAAGGACGGTTTCAGATGAAGACGGCAGAAAATCAGTGGATTTAAAAGTGTTGCTATGTAGTGAATGTAACATGGTACAAAGGAGATCTTTAAACTATGGGTTACTTTGGAGTTCCGGAGATGCTGTAAATCACAAATCAATGTACGGAATTCAGCATTAAAACAGGGACGAATGTGCCTGGAAACGTCCGCCGGTGTGAGACGTGGCGACACGTTCTCTGGAATCATCTGGCGTGATCAGAGGCTTGAGCGTAATCCCGTCTCACAACGGCTGCTCTGAAAGTCAGGTTCCAGATGAAGCGTGTGGGCTGAGGGGGTGAGGAGAGTCCAGGCTCTGGTGGAGGCCAGGCCTCGCCTCGGCTCAGTGTTCAGACACACGCCGGTCCATCAGCCTTCAGAACCCACCGGGCCGATGCAGGGTTCTGCCGTCTGTCCGCGCTGCGCTCGGACCCGGGGAGTCGACCCGGCGTTCCTCAGCGCTCCGCACAATCCTTTCCCCTTATAGATTCACTTTTTTTTTCCACGAAAGAAAAACTAACAAAAAATAGAATTGAAATCAAAAATAGAGAAAAAAAAAAAAGTCAGATTTTTCATTTTAAGTGCCGAATTCCAAGGAAAAAATGTCTAAATTCTCACAAATTCAGGTTTAAAAATGGTGGAATTCTGAAATTAAAATCAAAATAGTGAACTTCAATTCAGTTTTCTTGTACTGTGATTTTTTTTTTTTTTCAAGGTTTGTAAAGATGCTTGTTTGGACCATTTTATCTCATAAAATCTCAGTTTCAGTGTGTAAAACTGAGCAAAAGTCGATTTAATTCAGAATGTGAGTCTCGTCTTATTGGTAAAGAAATGACTTGTTCTGTGAGCGCCACGGCGCCTGTCAAAAGAAAGACTTTCTAATAGTGGTGATACTGTCCCACATTTAGAGAGAGGATGAAATCGAATGTGAAGCAGAAGTTGTCATAATTTTATCATTCTACAGAAGCTTCTCTCCCATGAGAGACCCGGCTCCTCCACGCATCATCACCAGCGTCTGGAGAAACCGGGAAGTCCAGCACGTTTCAGGTCTGACTTCACCGGGGAGCTTCACTCTGCTCCACCTTCACAGCTCGGTCAGCAGGTCCATCCAAACCGCCGCCTTAAAGCAGAAAGCAGCAGGGAAACACATCAAGCAAGCAGGACCTTCAGGAGCAGAAGACCTCTGCCTTACAGGGTTAACGCAAAATAATAATAATAATAATAATGATCATAATAATAATAATAATTAATAGTAATAGTAAAATATAAGAACGAAATTGTGATAAATAATTATTTAATTCTGACTTGTTTCTAAGAATTGTGAGAAGAACGTGAGAACATTTCCTTTCTTCTCATCCTGAACGATCCTGACGCTCCTCTGTACTCAGTCTGTGAAAAACCGGGTGGAAAAGGCGCCACCTCATTAACCGTCACCTGTCAGCCGCTGCGCGCGCTTCAAAGACACACACACACACACACACACACACACACACACACACACACACACACGCACACGCACGCACGCACGCACACACACGCCCGCCGGTGGAGACGTCAGGATTGGACGCAGCGGGGTTCCCCGGCCGGCACTCCGTTCCTGCCCGCCTGGCGGATCGTCGTCTTTCTCCGGGAGCAGAGCAGCTCGCGCCAGCCGCATCTCGGCTCCAGTCGCGAGGCGCAGCCGCAGCCGAGGACGCTCCGCTTCGCCGGTGTGTCTCCGGTGCTCGTGCACTCCTCCTCCCGCGTTTCCACTTCCCATCTTCTCCTTATTACTGTTTTATTGCTTTTTGAACCGTGCGGCGGCCGTGCGCGCGCGCTGTTTGCTGGACAGCGACGTAAAAAAACAAACACCAAGGAACAAAAAATAAAAACAAAAAAGAGAAAGAAAGAAAGAAAAGAAAAGCCCTGTGAAGAGGAGAGGAGCGGCTGAACCGGCTCAGCGGAGCGGCTGTCAGGCGGACCGAATCCCGGAGAAGCGGCCGTTCCGTGTTTCCTTCACCGACACTTTGTTCTTGGACGTGCGCACCGCGCGCCCCGCACGCACCGCACCGCACCGCGCTCAACGCCGCTCCTCCACCTCCTGCACCGACTCGTTTCGTTCTTTTTTTTAGATTCTTTTTCTTTTTGAAGCCCTGCTTCACTCCGACCAAGAACCCGGAGACCCAGACTTCCTCCCGTCCGCACGAGCAGCAGCCTGCGCGCGCACGGACCTTTGGGAAAGAAAGTAGCGGAGGACGGCGCGGGCCGTGCGGCGCGTGCAGGGCTGTGGCCGCGCTGCACTCCACCCGAATACAAGTCGGAAAGTTTACCAAGTGGAAGAAGTTGTAGGAGATCTGAGGTTTCCCGGACATTGTGCGCGCGGCGGGGACACGGGAGCGGCGGCGGAGCGCCGTTACGCACCGGGAGGAACAGGTAGGCTCCGCTCTGCACGCACGAGGCAGGTGGAAAATACGCGCCAACAGATTGTTTGCGTGCGTGCGTGTGTGTTTGTGTCCCCGCTCGTGTAAGTTGCTGCGGTAAACACCGCAGAGGTGGAAACGGCTCCCGGTTGTTTCAGCTCTTCACGTCGCGGCGTCGCGCTGTCAACACCGGGCTTTATTTGTTTATTTATTTATTTTAAATGTCCCTCCTTCTTATCGATATTTATTCGTGCAGCGCGCCACCTGCACGTGTCCCTTCCGTTAGTAACTTCTCTAATTGGCCTTCTTATTTCTTATTTCTTTTTTTTTTTTTTTTTTTTTCGTCCAGCACGCGGATCCACATGGAAAAGTTATTTTTAATATTATTTTTATTTTTCCCCCCAAACCGCTGTGCACTTTTTAAATAAGTGAGCGGGTTTTTCCTCCGTGGCCCTCGATTGGGGAAATGTGTAGTTTTATTGCGCGTGCTGCTGAACGGCTCCGGTTCACCGACTGTGCCGTTTGGCGAAGGAGCGCGGAGAGCGGGTTGAGCTCGTGCAGATGAAAAGATGCTCCAGGAATGAAATCTGCCATCAGGATGAAGACGTTATTTTATTGTTATTATTTTCGAAGCGGTGTGTGTGTATTTAACGTGTGTAGGACTGCTGTGTTAGTTCAGATTAAACGAGATCAACCAATAATAATAATAATAATATTAATGTTAGGTCACCCGGATTGGAAATATAAAGGCAGAGCTCCGTTCGGACTCCTTCAGATGAATACATGATGGCATTACCTGAGGCTGGCTAAAGTAAAGGTGGACTAACAGGCAGAGGAGTAGAGGGGGCTTAAAGGAAGCTTCTCTTTGGTGTGGATTATTAAAGTTGGTGGAGTTGAAGCATTTCCTCTCTTTGAGTCTGCTTCATTCATCCTGGAGTAAACACTGTGTGTGTGTGTGTGTGTGTGTGTGTGTGTGTGAATTCTCAGTGTGATGAAGAAGGCTCTGGCCCCTCCTCATCCTCATCTTTCCTCTCTTGGCACATCTCTGTGGCAGTTAAAATTCAAAAGTCGGTTTGTGTTTGATTTCAGTGTAAATACGGACTCAGTGTGTGTTGTGTGTGTTGTGTGTGTGTTGGCCTGCTCTCCGGTGGTGTTGGGGCTGGTCCTGCGCTTCACTCAGGTGTTTCTGCAGGAGCTGCAGGTGCTGAGAGGCTGCAGGCTCCAGTCCTGCCGACCCCAAATCAAAATACAGACACATTTTGGCAGTTTTTCATTTTTTTATTTTATTTATTTATTTTTTTAAATGTTCTTGGTTAATAAGTCAGAAATTCAGATAACTTTTCCTATTTGTTGCCCCGATGTTCAGTCCAGGGACATTTGAAGATGCTTCAGGGGAGAAAAGGCTGAAATTTCTCAGAGTTTTCACGGAGTCAAGCTCAGCCAAAGACAAATCGACTTTTTAATTCTGTGTAGAAATTTCTCAGTTTAGACTCAATCACAGCCGGACTGATCCTACATACGGCTCAGATTCCTGTGTGTGTGTGTTGTCATTATTTCCTCCTTTTCACTAGCTCACACACACACACACAGTGGACTGGTGCAGTACGGAGCAGGTGTAAGGAGCAGGAAGGTGAAGCTGCAGTGAAAAGCTTCACATGATGCTAAACACGCGTCTCGTCGTTCTAAAGTTCCATTTATCCACAAACCTTCAGCTTAATACGTGAAAATGGGACGAGTTGAAGTGAATTTCTGTGTGAATTCATGAAAAGTTCCGGCAGCTCGCTTCCTCCTGAACACCGTTCATCCTCACAAAGGTCAAGCAAGGTGACGGAGCAGAAGGAACGTCCT